>NW_026045997.1:0-5000 GCF_023898315.1 Schistocerca nitens | reverse complement strand
CAGAAACGACATATGTTTCAAGTGCTTGGGGTTATTAGCTGGGTTAAGCAATGCCACAACTTTATACTACGCACCAGAGCTGTGGAATTATCGTTCTAGTTAGACAGGCGTTCATAATTTTCAGGAACCATTTCAGGGTTACAATGTTCTCTTCTTGCTCCAATGTCTTTTTTTTTTTTTTTTTTTTTTCGCCCGATGAATAGCAGTTCTCAATCCATTGTGTGTGGATCGAGTGTCAATGCTATTATTCGAAATAAGCGTCCAAGGAATAGAAAAGCAACTGAAATCACTCAACAGAGGAAAGTCCACCGGACCTGACGGGATACCAATTCGATTCTACACGGAGTACGCGAAAGAACTTGCCCCCCTTCTAACAGTGGTGTACCGCAAGTCTCTAGAGGAACGGAAGGTTCCAAATGATTGGAAAAGAGCACAGGTAGTCCCAGTCTTCAAGAAGGGTCGTCGAGCAGATGCGCAAAACTATAGACCTATATCTCTGACGTCGATCTGTTGTACAATTTTAGAACATGTTTTTTGCTCGCGTATCATGTCGTTTTTGGAAACCCAGAATCTACTCTGTAGGAATCAACACGCATTCCGGAAACAGCGATCGCCTGAGACCCAACTCGCTTTATTTCTTTACGAGACGCAGAAAATATTAGATACAGGCTCGCAGGTAGATGCCATTTTCCTTGACTTCCGGAAGGCGTTCGATACAGTTCCGCACTGTCGCCTGATAAAGTAAGAGACTACGGAATATCAGACCAGCTGTGTGGCTGGATTGAAGAGTTTCTAGCAAACAGAGCACAGCATGTTGTTGTCAATGGAGAGACGTCTACAGACGTTAAAGTAACCTCTGGCGTGCCACAGGGGAGTGTTACGGGACCACTGCTTTTCACAATCTAACGTTACCGCTGGATATATTTCGTAAACCACATCAAATACTGACGAACCGATTCCACAGACCGAACGTGAGGAGAGGGGCTAGTGTAATTGTTTAATACAAACCATACAAAAATGCACGGAAGTATGTTTTTAACACAAACCTACGTTTTTAAAATGGAACCACGTTAGTTTTGTTAGCACATCTGAACATATAAACAAATACGTAATCAGTGCCGTTTGTTGCATTGTAAAATGTTAATTACATCCGGAGATATTGTAACCTAAAGTTGACGCTTGAAACCTCCGACGTTCAGTTGCGTGTTCAAACAAACACGGGCCACGGTCGGCGAGCAGCATCTGCAAGGACATGTTTACGATGACGACCGTGTTTACGAGTGTGGCTGCAGTGCACTGTTGTGGTTTGGTCTAGCTGTCGCAATGTCCGCATGTAGCGCTTGCTGCTATTGTTATTCTGCATTCGTCTCCGCACGCAGACCAACTGTAGTACACCGTGTTACCAGACGTCTGTGATAGTGTAGTGTTGTAGGAACTGTGACCGTGGTGTATTCGAACTCTGAAAAGGCGGAGATGATACTCATCTATGGCGAGTGTCGACGAAATGCAGCTGAAGCCTGCAGGGTGTATGCAGAACGGTACCCGGACAGAGAGCATCCGACGTGCCGCACATTGCAAAACATCTACCGCCAACTTTATGCAACAGGTATGGTCGTAGCACGCAAACGGGTCCGTAACAGGCCCGTCACAGGAGAAGCGGGTGCAGTTGGTGTGTTAGCTGCTGTTGCCAAGAACCAACACAAGAGTACACGGGACATTGCGAGAGCCGGTGGACTGAGTCAAAGTAGTGTCATGCGCATACTGCATCGTCACCGCTTTCACCCGTTTCATGTGTCGCTACATCAGCAGTTACATGGTGATGACTTAAATCATCGAGTGCAATTCTGTCAATGGGCATTAACAGAGATTGCGTTGCAGTTCTACCTGTTTACCGATGAAGCGGGTTTCACAAACCACGGGGCAGTGAATCTACGGAACATGCATTACTGGTCCGTGGACAATCCTCGCTGGCTCAGACAGGTAGAGCGACAGCGACCGTGGACTGTAAATGTATGGTGCGGAATCATTGGCGACCACCTCATTGGTCCTCACTTCATTGCAGGGGCCCAAACAGCTGCAACATACATCGCGTTTCTGCAGAATGATCTGCCAACGTTGCTCGAATATGTCCCACTGGAAACGCGTCGACGTATGTGGTATCAGCATGATGGTACACCTGCACATTCCGCAATTAACACTAGGCTGACCCTTGACAGGATGTTCGACGGGCGTTTCATAGGACGTGGAGGACGCATAAATTGGCTAGCCCGTTCTCCTGATCTTACACCTCTGGACTTCTTTCTGTGGGGTACGTTAAAGGAGAATGTGTTCCGTGATGTGCCTACAACCCCAGAGGATATGAAACAACGTATTGTGGCAGCTTGCGGCGACATTACACCAGATCTACTGCGGCGTGTACGACATTCATTACGCCAGAGATTGCAATTGTGTGCAGCAAATGATGGCCACCACATTGAACATCTATTGGCCTGACATGTCGGCACACACTGTATTCCACTCCGTAATTGAAAACGGAAACCACGTGTGTACGTGTACCTCACCCCTCATGGTAATGTACATGTGCGTCAGTGAAAAAGACCAATAAAAAGGTGTTGGCATGTGGACGTAATGTGCTGTTCCAGTCTCTTCTGTACCTAAGGTCCATTACCGTTCCCTTTGGATCCCTACGTAATTCGGTGCTCTCCGATACACACGATCGAACAGCGGAGGAGTGGTACTCAAGCGTCAACTTTAGGTTACAGTATCTCCGGATGTAATTAACATTTTACAGTGCAACAAACGGCACTGATCACGTATTTGTTTATATGTTCAGATGTGCTAACAAAACTAACGGGTTTCCATTTAAAAAAACGTAGGTTTGTGTTAAAAAACACTTCCGTGCATTTTTTATGGTTTGTATTAACCAATTACACTAGCCCCTCTCCTCACGTTCGGTCTGTGGAATCGATTCGTCAGTATTTTATGTGGTTTACGAAATACATCCCGCGCTAATGTTAGGTGACTCATCTTATAGCTAGTGTGTCGGAAGTTCCATGCGGCTTTTCGCGGATGATGCTGTAGTATACAGAGAAGTTGCAGCATTAGAAAATTGCAGCGAAATACAGGAAGATCTGCAGCGGATAGGCACTTGGTGCAGGGAGTGGCAACTGACCCTTAACATAGACAAATGTAATGTATTGCGAATACATAGAAAGAAGGATCCTTTATTGTACGATTATATGATAGAGGAACAAACACTGGTAGCAGTTACTTCTGTAAAATATTTGGGAATATGCGTGCGGAACGATTTGAAATGGAATGATCATATAAAATTGTCGGTAAGGCGGGTGGGAGAGTCCTCAGAAAATGTAGTCCATCAACAAAGGAGGTGGCTTACAAAGCACTCGTTCGACCTATACTCGAGTATTGCTCATGAGTGTGGATTCCGTACCAGGTCGGGTTGACAGAGGAGATAGAGAAGATCCAAAGAAGAGCGGCGCGTTTCGTCACAGGGTTATTTGGTAAGCGTGGTAGCGTTACGGAGATGTTTAGCAAACTCGAGTGGCAGACTCTGCAAGAGAGGCGCTCTGCATCGCGGTGTAGCTTGCTGTGCAGGTTTCGAGAGGGTGCGTTTTTGAATGAGGTATGGAATATATTGCTTCCCACTACTTATACCTCCCGAGGAGATCACGAACGTAAAATTAGAGAGATTCGAGCGCGCACGAAGGCTTTCCGGCAGTCGTTCTTCCAGCGAACCGTACGCGACTGGAACAGGAAAGGGAGGTAATGACAGTGGCACGTAAAGTGCCCTCCGCCACACACCGTTGGGTGGCTTGCGGAGTATAAATGTAGATGTAGATTCTCCTCTTACACACCAGCGGATGCATCTTCGACCACCAGAGGCACTGGCTACAGCGTCCGTAGCAGTGAATACAGATGGAGACGGTGCAGTGCCAGATACAGAACAGTCCGTGCGGATGGAAGCGGCTGGCGGGTGCGTAAAGCTAGTGAGGGCGGGGCGATGTTTTCTGCACGGACTGTAGCCGGCCTGCACTGCGGAGGCGGCTGCCACGTTGGCGGCACTGATACCGCCTGCAGAGTTCGTCGCATAGTACACGGGACAGCCAGAGATCGCACCACCTGGCTTTAACCCTAAGCCTTTCCTTAAAAAAGATTTTTGTGTCAGGATTATATAGTTAGCAAGGTATGTCGACACACTTACACACAGATCTCTTACCTGTACTACTAATCCACTATCCCGGAATTCTTTAGAAGTTACAGGTGGCCTCTGTAACAGCATCCAGGGGCCACGAAAATTCGATTTTCAGTGTCTCGTATAATTGTTGTTGTTGTGGTCTTCAGACACTTCTTTGATGCAGCTCTCCATGCTAATCTATCCTGTGCAAGCTTCTTCATCTCCCAGTACCTACTGCAACATACATCCTTCTGAATCTGCTTAGTGTATTGATCTCTTGGTCTCCCTCTACGATTTTTACCCTCCACGCTGCCCTCCAATACTAAATTGGTGATCCCTTGATGCCTCAGAACATGTCCTACCAACCGATCCCTTCTTATACTCAAGTTGTGCCACAAATTCTTCTTCTCCCGAATTCTGTTCAGTACCTCCTCGCTGCTTACGTGCTCTACCCATCTGATCTTCAGCATTCTTCTGTAGCACCACATTTCGAAAGCTTCTATTCTCTTCTTGTCTAAACTGTTTATCGTCCATGTTTCACTTCCATACATGGCTACGCTCTCTACAATTAGTTTTAGAAGAGACTTCCTGACACTTCAACCTACACTCGAGGTTAACAAATTTCTCTTCTTCAGAAACGCTTTCCTTGCCATTGCCAGTCTACATTTTATTTCCTCTCTACTTCGACCATCATCAGTTATTTTACTCCCCAGATAGCAAAACTCACCTACTGCTCTAAGTGTGTCACTTGCTAATCTAATTCCTTCAGCATCACGTTATTTA
This sequence comes from Schistocerca nitens, assembly GCF_023898315.1. NCBI lineage: Eukaryota > Metazoa > Arthropoda > Insecta > Orthoptera > Acrididae > Schistocerca > Schistocerca nitens. The sequence goes on along the minus strand of NW_026045997.1, from coordinate 22 downwards.
ATTCGACTATATTCCATTATCC
>NW_026045996.1:0-283640 GCF_023898315.1 Schistocerca nitens | reverse complement strand
TCAAAAGATCAATACTCACTATTTTGTAAGACTCTAATATCGATAATACGCAGAGTGATCCACGAATATATGCAAATGTTTTAATATGTTATTCTAGAAGTAAAACTAAAGAAAAAAGTTCATATAAACATAGGTCCGCAAATCTTTAGTTACGGCTAATAAGGTATTTTGCCCGAAATTTAGCAATTTCGCTAATATGAAACCATCACAAAACTGTACGAGATTAAAGTAAAGCACGATTTCCATTTATTTTGTTCGTATTGATCTGGCGAATGTAATAAAACATGTGCCGTAACAGCCGGCCTGTGTAGCCGAGCGGTTCTAGGCCCTTCAGTCTGGACCCGCACGACTGCTACGATCGCTGGTTCGAATCCTGCCTCGGGCATGCATGTGTGTGATGTCTTTAGGTAGTTAGGTTTAAGTAGTGCTAGGGGACTGATGACCTCAGATGTTGTCCCATAGTGCTCAGAGCCATTTGAACCATTTTTTGTGCCGTAACATAACCGTACACAGTAGAACTCACACTCAGCTTTAAACATGTGGTCAAGAGAGCAGTGGTGACAAAACTACCCCGACCGGAGGGGTGGGTGTCACGCCGCGTCAGTGGAAATCCCTTCGAAACCCAATAGGAATTGCTGCCGTCACAGAATGCAAGTCGAGCTCAAACTGTTTCCGAGCCGACACTGAGAAGGGGAGTTCGACATTTGTAGTACGGTAGCGGAAGGCAGTCGCTCACAGTGGGCCACACGAAGCTGTACGCCTCCAGTGGACCGAACAGCACAGAGACTGGACAATGGCTGACTGGGGGTCAAGTGAGCCGAGGTGTCGGCCGCAGTCGAGTCCCAAGTGTGTGGAGGGTGTTGTTTTGGATGGAGGTGGTGCTGTCATGTTCCGTGGCTGTTTTTCATACCATGAGTTTATCACCATGCCGATACTATTGTAATTTAGTACGCTTTTACCTAAATAGCAGAAAACCCGGTCTCTATGTTGCCACGTATAACCCTCTTACTAAAATTCAGTTTAGTTTCCAATAAAGTAAGCTATGGGAGGAGAGGCCTGTTAATAGAAAAGCTAATCAATAGAGTTATTCTTTTACAGGATTTGACCTTACGTTGTGTCTAATGGATAAGTAAATCAGACGATTCAATTTTGTTCCTAAGATCGAAAGAAACGCAGTATGAATAGTACTTCATTGTAGCTAGGGCAACTCAGTTCCAAGTTCATTTAGTGTTTTAAACATGTACTAATGGTCGCCAGCCTATGCACGCAATGAAACAGTGTTGTTGTTGTCTTCAGTCCTGAGACTGGTTTGATGCAGCTCTCCATGCTACTCTATCCTGTGCAAGCTTCTCATCTCCCACTACCTACTGCAGCCTACATCCTTCTGAATCTGCTTAGTGTATTTATCTCTTGGTCTCCCTCTACGATTTTACCCTCAACGCTGCCCTCCAGTACTAAATTGGTGATCCCTTCATGCCTCAGAACATGTCCTACCAACCGATCCATTCTTCTGGTCAAGTTGTGCCACAAACTTCTCTTCTCCCCAATCCTGTTCAATACTTCCTCATTAGTTATGTGATCTACCCATCTAATCTTCAGCATTATTCTGTAGCACCACATTTCCAAAGCTTCTATTCTCTTCTCTCCAAACTATTTATCATCCATGTTCCATACATGGCTACACTCCATACAAATACTTTCAGAAACGACTTCCTGACGCTTAAATCTATACTCGATGTTAAGAAATTTCTCTTCTTCAGAAACGCTTTCCTTGCCATTGCCGGTCCACATTTTATATCCTCTCTACTTCGACCATCATCACTTACTTTGCTCCCCAAATAGCAAGACTCCTTTACTACTTTGTGTCTCATTTCCTAATATAATTCTCTCAGTATCACCCGAGTTAACTCGACTACATTCCATTATCCTCGTTTTGCTTTTGTTGATGTTCATCTTATACCCTCCTTTCAAGACACTCTCCATTCAGCTGCTATTCCAAGTCCTTTGCTGACAGAATTACAATGTCATCGGCAAACATCAAACATTTTATTTCGTCTCCCTGGATTTTAGTACCTACTCCGAATTTTTCATTTCTTTCCTTCACTGCTTGCTCAATATACAGTTTGAATAACATCGGGGAGAGGCTACAACCCTGTCTCACTCCCTTCCAACCACTGCTTTCCTTTCATGTCCCTCGACTCTAACTGCCATCTTGTTTCAGTAAAAATTGTAAATAGCCTTTCGCAGATGTCTACAATTGCTAGAAACGTAGGTTTGTCTTTCCTTAATCTGGCTTATAAGATGATTGTAGGGTCAGTATTGCCTCACGTGTTCCGATATTTCTACGGAATCAAACTGATCTTCCCCGACGTCGGGCTTCTACCAGTTTTTCCATTCGTCTGTAAAGAATTCGTATTAGTATTTTGCAGCTGTGGCTTATTAAACTGATAGTTCGGTAATTTTCACATCTGTCAACACCTGCTTTCTTTGGATTGGAATTATTATATTCTTCTTGAAGTCTGAGGGTATTTCGCCTGTTTCATACATCTTGCTCACCAGATGGTAGAGTTTTGTCATGACTGGCTCTCCCAAGGCCATCAGTAGTTCTAATGGAATGTTGTCTACTCCCGGGGCCTTGTTTCGACTCAGGTCTTTCAGTGCTCTGTCAAACTCTTCACGCAGTATCTTATCTCCCATTTCATCTTCATCTACATCCTCTTCCATTTCCATAATATTGTCCTCAAGTACATCGCCCTTGTACAGACCCTCTATATACTCATTCCACCTTTCTTCTTTCCCTTCTTTGCTTCGAACTGTTTCCATCTGAGCTCTTGATATTCATACAAGTGGTTCTCCTTTCTCTAAAGGTCTCTTTAAATTTCCTGTAGGCAGTATCTATCTTACCCATAGTGAGATAAGCCTCTACATCCTTATATTTGCCCTCTAACCATCCCTGCTTAGCCATTTTGGACTTCCTGTCGATCTCATTTTTGAGACGTTTGTATTCCTTTTTGCCTGCTTCATTTACTGCATTTTTATATTTTCTCCTTTCATCAATTAAGTTCAATATTTCTTCTGTTACCCAAGGATTTCTACTAGCCCTCGTCTTTTTACCTACTTGATCCTCTGCTGCCTTCACTACTTCATCCCTCAGAGCTACCCATTTTTCTTTTACTGTATTTCTTTCCCCCATTCCTGTCAATTGTTCCCTTATGCTCTCCCTTGGAACTCTCTACAACCTCTGGTTCTTTCAGTTTATCCAGGTCCCATCTCCTTAAATTCCCACCTTTTTGCAGTTTCTTCAGTTTCAATCTGCAGTTCATAACCAATAGATTGTGGTCAGAATCCACATCTGCCCCTGGAAATGTCTTACAATTTAAAGCCTGGTTCCTGAATCTCTGTCTTACCATTATATAATCCATCTGATACCTTTTAGTATCTCCAGGGTTCTTCCATGTATACAGCCTACTTTTATGATTGTTGAAGCAAGTGTTAGCTATGATTAAGTTATGCTCTGTGCAAAATTCTACCAGACGGCTTCCTCTTTCATTTCTTACCCCCAATCCTTATTCGCCTGCTATGTTTCCTTCTCTCCCTTTTCCCACTCTCGAATCCCAGTCACCCATGACTATTAAATTTTCGTCTCCCTTCACAACCTGAATAATTTCTTTTATCTCATCATACGTTTGATAAAGTTCTTCATCTGCAGAGCTAGTTGGCATATAAACTTGTACTACTGTAGTAGGCGTGGGCTTCGTGTCTTACCTTGGCCACAATAATGCGTTCACTGTGCTGTTTGTAGTAGCTTACCCGCACTCCTATTTTTTTATTCATTATTAAACCTACTCCTGCATTACTCCTATCTCATTTTGTATTTATAACCCTGTATTCACCTGACCAAAAGTCTTGTTCCTGCTGCCTCCGAACTTCGCTAATTCCCACTATATCTAACTTTAACCTATCCATTTCCCTTTTTAAATTTTCTAATCTACCTACCCAGTTAAGGGATCTGACATTCCATGCTCCGATCCGTAGAACGCCAGTTTTCTTTCTCCTGATCACAACGTCCTCTTGAGTAGTCGCCGCCCGGAGATCCGAATGGGGGACTATTTTACCTCCGGAATATTTTACCCAAGAGGACGCCATCATAATTTAACCATAGAGTAAAGCTGCATGCCCTCGGGAAAAATTACGGCTGTAGTTTCCCCTTGCTTTCAGCTGTTCGCAGTACAAGCACAGCAAGGCCGTTTTGGTTAATGTTACAAGACCAGATCAGTCAATCATCCAGACTGTTGCCCCTGCAACTACTAAAAAGGCTGCTGCCCCTCTTCAGGAACCACACGTTTGTCTGGCCTCTCAACAGATACCCCTCCGTTGTGGTTGCACCTACGGTAAGGCCATCTGTATCGCTGAGGCACGCAAGCCTCCCCACCAACGGAAAGGTCCATGGTTCATTGGGGGGGGGGGTTACTTTACATAAAGAAAATACAGCACCAAAATGCTAAAATTTTAAAGCAAAAAATTATAAAATTCTGATAAACCATAAACAAATAGTGTTGCAAGTTCAGCATACTCACTGATGTTACCGTCAACATGGACCAGGATGTTCATTCCAACAGTTTCGTCGAGCAAGTGTTCGCCTTCTTTCTAAATCTTGAGGATATTCCGGTGATTAATTCGGCGAGGAAACGATGTAACTGCGCTAAGTATTCTCCGCCACTCACTTCGTGGCGATGTGCGCATTACAGACGTAGACGTAGAGCAAAGCAATGCCCTCCGTGTGGCACGTTATATGATGATGTAGCAGTAGGTGTGGGTACGTTTCAGACCCGGCGTGATGCGATACAGTTGTAGCTCGTTGTGGGCCGTCTGTTTTCGTTTCAAGAGTCGCCCATCTGCTCCGGCCGTGATTGCAGACGGCGCGTGTAGACAGTTCGGAGGCGAGAGAGAAGCGATGTGCAGGTAGTAGCGTAGCTCATTCCATACGCCGGAGCCGCCACGAGCGTGTACTGTGTTTTGGCAGCAGAATGGTGTGGCGCAGCCATCGAGCTGGTAAGACTACTGTCACACGGCCGTGGTTCCGAATAACGAAACGTTTTATGCACGCGCGAGTTGGAGAAGAGGAAGGCCACGCCCCCCTCCAGAGTCGTCGTCGTTATCATCATGATCGTCGTCGTCGTCGTCGTCGTCGTCGTCGTCGTTATTATTGTCCGTCGTCGTCGTCGTCGTTATTATTGTCCGTCGTCGTCGTCGTCGTTATTATTGTCCGTCGTCGTCGTCGTCGTTATTATTGTCCGTCGTCGTCGTCGTCGTTATTGTTGTCCGTCGTCGTCGTCGTCGTCGTTATTATTATTGTCGTCGTCGTCGAAGTTGTTATTATTGTCGAAGTTGTTATTATTGTCGAAGTTGTTATTATTGTCGAAGTTGTTATTATTGTCGAAGTTGTTATTATTGTCGAAGTTGTCGTCGTCGTTATTTTCGTCGTCGTCGTCGTCGTTATTTTCGTCGTCGTCGTCATTTTCGTCGTCGTCGTCGTCGTCGTCATTTTCGTCGTCGTCGTCGTCGTCATTTTCGTCGTCGTCGTCGTCGTCATTGTCGTCGTCGTCGTCGTCATTGTCGTCGTCGTCGTCGTCATTGTCGTCGTCGTCGTCGTCATTTTCGTCGTCGTCGTCGTCGTCATTTTCGTCGTCGTCGTCGTCGTCATTGTCGTCGTCGTCATTGTCGTCGTCGTCGTCGTCATTTTCGTCGTCGTCGTCGTCGTCATTTTCGTCGTCGTCGTCGTCGTCATTTTCGTCGTCGTCGTCGTAGTCATTTTCGTCGTCGTCGTCGTCGTCATTTTCGTCGTCGTCGTCGTCATTTTCGTCGTCGTCGTCTTCATTTTCGTCGTCGTCGTCGTCATACAACGGCTGTCACAATCTGACCCTATTCCAGGCCAAGTACTTCGTTGAATATCATACTCCTCTTTTCACTTCATCTAACATTTTCCCTCTTTTTCCTTACAGTTCTCTCCTGTCCTTCAACTGTAGTTCAGTAGTAGTTCTAAGAATTCATTTTCCTGCCAATCCGCAGGCGTACAGAAAAGCACTACATACAAAGTAGTTCTCAAACCTTTTTTTAACTTAAGAGAGCAATTTGCTGCATTTCAAACGTTCCTTTTTCTGGAAAGCTCGCTTGGCCATTACAATACTGGATGTTACTTCTTTTTCTCTCATCCAGTTACCAGTTCGCACGCTCCCCAAATGTCTGTACTGCATAACCAGTTTCGGTCATGTACCCTCACTACCGTAAGTTTTCTTTCTATTGCTTTTCATTCTGCACTCCTGCACTCTCCCAAAGTCTCCGTAATGTTATCCGAAGAGATGCTGTTTTTTCGTCAAAGGACAGACAATACATGAGCAAATCTGGTACACTTGGTCTTCTGGCCTCAGTATTTCCTTCCCAACTTCTAGCATTTTCCATGTGCGGGATCTAAAATAAACAATGTATATCGACGCTGGTGCTGTTCAGAGACTATGTTCTGTGTGATGAATACTGCTGCAAAGATGTTGCCCGCACCACCTACGGATTTCTTTTTGCACGTGGACGTCAAGCATTTGGTGTAGGAGACACCGATAGACACTCCAGAAGAGGTGGTTTCCCATCTGGCTAAGGCTGCGGCCGTTGTTGTAGGAACAGCTGGTTGTTTTGAACGTCTTAGACCATCATGAGCACGCAGGCATCAATTGTGGATTATTGTAAACGGATGACATCTTCAGCAGCGTCTTTAAAAGAATATTCAAGGCTGTTTGAACACCCATCTCTGAACATCACTACCTCCAAAACCTTGCTGGACCACTAGGAGCCAGCCTGTGCATCTGTGACATTTGTCTCACATTAAAGTTCTTTTTGCTAAGTTGTGTTCTCACATCTTGTGAAAAACAGCAATCCTGCCTTACTCCTCTTCAGACTTGAGGCTGTGATAGAATTTTCCAGGTTCGACGTCGCTTTTTCCCTTGCCAATAACCCCTTAATGGGACATTGTATATCCTTTGCCGCCAATGTTAAATTATCGAATTTTGAGACCTATTATCTTGGAAGCTTTTTAAGACGCCAACTTAAAATTTTCCGTAGTTATTGACTGCACATTTCTAGATACACTGAAGTAGAATTACTACTAAAATTGTTATGTGGGGCATATTATCTTCTTTTTTTTTTAAACACAAAATTTTTTGACAGAATTCTGTAAATAAATGAACATAAAATAACTCACGATATTTTAATGATTCTTGTTCCATATGTGTTGAATTTCTCACTTGGGATGGTGTGAAAATTTCATGTCTCTACCATCGGTACTTTTTTCGAAAACGGGTCATTATTGCAAAAAATGTAGTTCAGAGATATTGAGCTTTAAAACTTTTTCTACAAATTCTTATACAGACTTAAATTTCTGCGTCTTTTATGCACTAGAATTGCCCTGGCCCATAGTCTGTGTTTTCTTCTGTGCCACAACAGCCCAGCCCTTGCCAATTCCATTGCTTTCTTGCTTCTTTTGTCATTTGCTGAGCAGCTAACTCTACTTCACGTACACGAAGCTCATCCAGTTCCCGCAGTCTTTTAGCTGTGTCTTGGCCCAATCTTACCCCCTAACTTCTCCAGAACCTTAAGTCTTTCGTAGTTCCCACCATTAAAAGTTATTACAGCATCAGACACTGCTAACTTTAGAGTCACAAGACCAAGTACATTTTTATGCACACGGCACCACACAACGTTACATTGAAGGACTGATTCACATTCTGGGTCTTCCCATGTAAACTAAAAGCAGTTGAGGGTTTGCCAAATATCAGTAAGTAGGTTTGATTGCCTACATTACTGCCAAAGGAAGAGAGTGTTTATGTCTAAATTCATGCAGGCTGCCACAAAATACAGCTTGCATTCAGAAACATTATCGTGGTTTCCTTCACTGCTAGCACACGTGTTTTCAAGTACTTCAGAAGAAAATGCAGGTCTCACATATCTGTTACCCGTTAATTTGCGTTTCTTGAAGTTACTTTTAAGCTTCGTCATTTTATTTACGTATAAAAAGCAAGAGAAGATAGCTTACTACGAAAATAGCCGATAATCACACAAGTTTCAACGGAAACTAGTATCAGAAACAAAAGGACTGATTTGTTTATTCGTAATGCCAACTTCTGAGACGTAGCAGTAGGCAGAAAACAACGCAATTCATAGCCTTCTAGACTGAGTAGTTCCCAAGATATGACTCCTCAACTGCGCCAGTATAGGTTTTTCCGCAAAATTTGATAGTCACGCGTCAAACATTGAAAATATTATTTGAAGGTCTCGCAATTGTCTGATTTTAATGTATTATATCCCAAAAATGTTCAGGAAAGTCCGAAGTACGTTATGGAGTAGAAAACAGAAAATGTCAAATTTCAACGATTTTCACGTACAATGTCCCGTTAATTAGTCTCGTGTCGTTCCGGTGCACCTTTTCCACTTTCAGAATTTCCATCACCTTATCAACTTCCCTCAAGGCCTTTTTTTTTTTTTTTTTTTTTTTTTTTTTACATAGTTCTCCGTAACTAATTTGCAGTGTGGGGTATTGCGTCAACTGCAGCGGTATAGGTAGCACTTAACATCATTTCCACTTTTTATCTAATCTGCTGAGAATACCACAGCTAGTTGTTAACTGACGACTCTGTTATGCTGTCTCAGAGTGCAGATAATGCGCTCACCCTCCTTCACAACTTCCAGACCGTCTATATCGACAACCGCATATGCGTACACTGCAAGTGTCTATACAGTGCGTGGCGGGGGGCACGTCTTGCTCATATACACGGACCGGTAGAAGGAAGTTAAGCAACCAGGAGCTGCGGTCGGATATTAATGTAATTATGTAGAGGCACACTTCGTCGGAGAGTACGTAAAGGATTAGCATTGCAGTCCTCTATGAATGATGCGATGGTCACCAGTGTGCGTTAGTGTTACCGCTATGTCTTGCAGCGTGTGTAAGTGGCGTTAGGACCGTCAGATGTTATCACTGTGAAGGTTACCCATATGCCGCGTAATCGGGTGAAACGTGACATATTGTGAAAGTTAGCTCACTGCGGGGTCTCCATTTGGCCAAATAGTTCCGTATCCATATTTATTGGGGCTATCAGATGCCACAGTATGCGATATGTCGATATTTTAAAAATGTCTTTACCGTGTCTCGATACAAGTCCGAAAAGGGTAAGGATGTATCAACAGAAAACGTATCGACATACATGTGCCTAAAAATTCACATTGTAAATGTACTGCAGGTTTTAGATATTCAAGAATCGATTTTTGATTAGACACTCTGTACATCAACAAGCTAGCAGCCTACTTTAATTAAGTTTGCCATCTCATCTAACTGGGGTGATATTACATTAGGTGTTCCACAGGGTTCAATCGTGGGCCCCCTTCTGTTCTTGATATATGTGAACGACCTCCTTTCCTACCTGAAACAGGAAGCTCAACTGACACTGTTTGTTGATGATACAAGCATCATTATTAATACAGTAAAAGAAAGTCCAATTGAAAATGATGCAAATAACGTCTCCAGAATGAGATTTTCACTCTGCAGCGGAGTGTGCGCTGATATGAAACTTCCTGGCAGATTAAAACTGTGTGCCCGACCGAGACTCGAACTCGGGACCTTTGCCTTTCGCGGGCAAGTGCTCTACCAACTGAGCTACCGAAGCACGACTCACGCCCGGTACTCACAGCTTTACTTCTGCCAGTACCTCGTCTCCTACCTTCCAAACTTTACAGAAGCTCTCTGGAAACATCCCCCAGGCTGTGGCTAAGCCATGTCTCCGCAATATCCTTTCTTTCAGGAGTGCTAGTTCTGCAAGTTTCGCAGGAGAGCTTCTGTAAAGTTTGGAAGGTAGTGAGACGAGGTACTGGCAGAAGTAAAGCTGTGAGTACCGGTCGTGAGTCGTGCTTCGGTAGCTCAGGTGGTAGAGCACTTGCCCGCGAAAGGCAAAGGTCCCGAGTTCAAGTCTCGGTCGGGCACACAGTTTTAATCTGCCAGGAAGTTTCATGCAAATAACGTCTTTGGAAAAGTCATTAATAGGTTTCCTGCAAATGGGCTCGCTCTAAACTTTGTAAAAACGCAGTACATCCAATTTTCTGCATCAAAAAGTACAGTTCCTTCAATAAATATAACACATCATGTAACATACCCTTTTATTTATCCGCTCGTTCGCGGATCTGAATAGCAGCCCAAAATTAGATAATTGATTAATGTGACCGTGTACCTAATGGGCTGGCAATCGGATTGGACTGCTCAGGGGATGTTACATTCCGTATTGTCCTTCGCAAATACTGTAATAAGTACTGTTTGGTGGTAAGAAGGACACAACACAGTTTCACAAACAAGATCTATATTCTTAGCAAAAGCACAAAAAATGAGACAGCCACTGCCTTCGTCAATACACTGTTAATGACGGCTAATCTCAGCACAGGTTTCTCTAGTTATTCTTAATTGTCACACGCAACATCCAATCACTGTAATCCAAGTAATGCCGGCGCGGTAGACGCGGAAGTGCAATAGCGGCCCTCAATATCACTGAAATCACTGTGTAATTAAACTTCTTCACTTTCCCGTATAATACTAACACAAAGGGGTTAAACCGCGGCGGTGGCCACTCCCTTTGCCGGTAATTTGTATTAATTCAGCTGCTGGCTTCTGCACAGCTCTGCCCGCCTCGCGGGAACCTACCACACCCTTACTTCAGCACATCTCCACACCGCTCTCCGCCCAGTTCTTCCCGCCTCGCGGGAATCTACCCAAGCAGCACTCGGCACTCCGGTGAACCCCCTCTAGCTCTCGCGCCCTGCACACACTACTCGATAGTTGCCCTGTCGACCTGTGTGAGCGCAAACTTAGCAGTAAGGGCCTGCGGACCCCTTACAATCAACGGAAGTCAGTAGACAGGATAGATCATACTAAGTTTTCGGGTGTACACGTAGATGAGAATCCTAATTGGAAAATTCATATTTTGGATCTTCTAAAGCGACTAGGCTCAGCAACTTATGCAATCAGAATAATTGCCAATTTTGAGGATATAGAAATTAGTAAGCTAACATACTTTGCATTCTTCCACACTCTGATGTCATATGGAGTAATATTTTGGGGTAACTCAACATTTAGACAAAAAGTATTCACTGCTCAAAAGAAAGTGGTCAGAATAATGTGTGGGGTTCATAGTAGCACATCTTGTAGGCATCTTTTTAAATACTGCATTTACTCAGTAATGAAATTTGTTCTCAACAACATGGCCCAGTTCAAAAACAACAGTGACATTCATGATTATAATGGTTCAAATGGCTCTGAGCACTATGGGACTCAACTGCTGAGGTCATAAGTCCCCTAGAACTTAGAACTACTTAAACCTAACTAACCTAAGGACATCACACACATCCATGCCCGAGGCAGGATTCGAACCTGCGACCGTAGCGGTCGCGCGGTTCCAGACTGTAGCGCCAGAACCGCTCGGCCACCAGAGGCCGGCATGATTATAATACCAGAAAAAAGAAAGACTTACACTACCCTTTACTGAACCTATCTTTGGCACAGAAAGGGGTAAAATATGCTGCTATAAAAATTATCGACAAGTTGCCAGATGAAATAAAATGTCTGACAGACAGAAGTAATAGCTTCAAAAATAAATTGAAATTGATCTCCTTGACAACCCCTTCTATACCACAGATGAATCCTTGAATAGGAATAAATAAATCTATAAATATAGTATATGCATTTTGTGCCATTTAAGGGAGTGGGGTAAATAATATATGAATCCTTAATTCGGCGCGGATGCAATTTTCTCTCGTATGTGCATTTCTTGTGCACATGACACATTCGCCACCATAACGGCTTCCGTACCGTGCGATTATCAATGAACTTGCAACTAACCAACCAACTGCCTTAGAGCAAGAATCGAAAGGAAAGGGATGCACGTTCATGCTTGGCGATAACCTCTTTGCTATCGACGGTAACTGGACGTAAGTGGTACAATAAAAGTTTCTGATGGGTCCATTGTTCGGTTTTGTCCATACATGGGATTTGTCCGGAACACTTCATGTCGACTTGCCTGTCTTTTCAATCTGCAGACGCCAGCGGCCTATGCTCCGTTCATCATAAGAATAAACCTGATGTAAACAAAGGCAAAGGCGATGATTGGTCAGAAGCCGCAGTACGCATACATTGGTACTGTTACGCTCTTGGAAGTAGGTCCGTTATACGTACATTATTACTAACTTACATTACATGAAATTCCAAGAATTGAAATGTATTAATAGCTATGAACGTTTTTCTTAATCACGCCTTAGCTGTGCAGTTTTTATTTAAAATATTGTGTAGTCACAGCATGTGCAGCGTTATGCTCCGATTGTCGCGTTGTTAATGCGCAGCATGAAAATGGCTGACTTTGCTTCCTGTTCCGTAGTGAAACACGCGTGTGGAACACGGTAAAAAAAAAGGGGGGGCGGGAAATGTGTTGTTCCTAATGTTTTTCAAATTTACAGAAATAATCAGCTTTAAAGTTTTCCGACGCACTTTATTACATGAAGTTGACATGTAATTTCACGTAAACTCTCTAGCGGAATCGGTAACGTAACAAATTGTTAATAAATTGCAGGTCATATTTGCTGGTTCAAAAAATCGCCATAGTCATTTTGATTTTCTCGATCAATTTGAAATATCTACCTCTCGTAATTACAAAATTAATCATCATTTTTTATGATTAATGCACAGCTTGTTTCTAATTACATATCGCACGCGAAATTCCTATTTTCATTTCAAATAGAAATTCTTAGTTATCGATATTTTATGAAAGACTGTTAATAAAGGTTGCTTACATTAAGGAAACATGTTGTTGTTGCCTTCAGTGCAGAGACTGGTTTGGTGCAGCTCTCCATGATACTCTATCCTGTGCAAGCTTCTTCATCTCCGAATAACTGCTGGAATCTACGTCCTTCTGAATCCGCCAGTGTTTAACTCTTGGTCTCTTTACATAACATAACAATGTCATTTTTGAGGCAAAAATGAAAAACCAAATCCTCTTTATTTGGGCTGTGTCCATTATTTTATACCGCAGATGTAGATAAGTGTCATAGGAACACAGTCATTTTCACAGCATCGAGCACACCGTACAAATGCCGCGTTTTTACATTTACCACTGTACCATTACAATACGAACCCAACAGAACTGATGTGGAGCCAAGTTACGGGATCTGGTCCGAGAAATAACAACTGTTAAGCTGCCAGACATTACGGAACTAACGCACGCAGCTTTTTTAGACGTCACTTCCGGACGCTGGCGGGATATAGAAAGGCTCGTCTTGGATTCTGTTGTTAATACGCTCGTTATCAGCGTAGCAGGTGACACTTAAGAACTGAAACGTATATCTCGGAATCAAAATGTTCACATGTATGTCCAATCTTATGGGACTTAACTGCTAAGGTCATCAGTCCCTAAGCTTACACACTACTTAACCTAAATTATCCTAAGGACAAACACACACACACCCATGCCCGAGGGAGGACTCGAACCTCCTCCGGGACCAGCCGCACAGTCCATGACTGCAGCGCCTTGGACCGCTCGGCTAATCCCGCGCGGCTTCTCGGAATCGGACAAGGAAGGAGCTAAGAAGCAGACGACTGACTAAAATTAATACCTTCAGCGGCTTCAGTATTCAACAGTACGGTGAAATCCCTGCTGTATGCTTTTGCACTACACACAACTCGCTCAGAAAAATTACCCTGTGTTCAAGTTACGAATTTTCGTCACTCTTGTTTGTAATTAGAACACTGTGTCAGGTGAGAACGAGAGCATTTTATGCTCTCCGTCTGGTCACCTGAGAAGCGCGCTGTAGTGCTGGAGTTTTGCCGAATAATATTTCATTCTGTTTAAAAATTAAATGACATCCGAAGCTATATTGGTTCTATGCCCGTCTCTTTTTACGCCCGAACTGCAACTGCCCACACCATTGCAGGTTAGTTGGACCGCTGGTTGGCCAGAGCTGTCCAAGTTTAATGCGCCGATAAAGCTATTGTCCCGCACATTATCGCTCAATCTATGCGCGTCGAACACAGCACAAGACCTACCCTCATGATCGTACATGACTGTTCTGGTCACAGTTTGGCTTCCGCTGCACGTGAAACGAAATTCAATGAGATACAAGCGAACGCGGAAGAATACATGGCGTAATGTTTCCATCAGGTTTATTGGTTCAAATGGCTCTGAGCACTATGGGACTTAACACCTGAGGTCATCAGTACCCCAGAACTTAGAACTACTTAAACCTAGCCGGCCGGAGTGGCCGAGCGGTTCTAGGCGCTACAGTCTGGAACCGCGCGACCGCTGCGGTCGCAGATTCGAACCCTGCCTCGGGCATGGGTGTGTGTGATGTCCTTGGGTTAGTTAGGTTTAAGTAGCTCTAAGTTCCAGGAGACCGATGACCTTACAAGTTAAGTCCCATAGTGCTCAGAGCCATTTGAACCCATTTTAAACCTAACTAACCTAAGGACATCACACACACCCATGCCCGAGGCAGGATTGGAACCTGCGACCGTAGCGGTCGCGCGGCTCCAGACTGTAGCGCCTAGAACCACTCGGCCACTCTAGCCGACAGGTTTATTCTTATGATAAACAGAGTATAGCAGTTGTAGTGTCGAAATAGCGTGGTGAAGCTAAACATTGTGGTCTGGCCCACTGTAAAGACCAGCCTTGTCATTCAGATTCTCGTTCGTCATTTTCAGCAGTTGTTTTTGAAGAATGTGGACGTGAAGAAATAGCTCGCTAGTTGCATTAAACAGCAACTGGTGTGCTGTTTCTTGACATCGGTTATCTTGTTGTTCTATTCACACCGCCACATACCAGTTCTAACAACCCTACCACAACAAAGGTCAGCATTTAATAATGATTGTGGTGTTGCTCACGCTGCTAAATATTGCATTTTCAGGCAAGAACAAAGTTACATTATGTGGCAGGTGTCATTAGAGCACAGTTAATAAAGTCATTTCATGTAATAATGAATAAACTAGGCACTCATCGTTTCGTGTTTCCCACGCTGGTCTCGTTCTAAAATCTTGGCTCAATCGTCGAAAATCTAGGTGGTGATGATTCCAAGCTCGTTCACAAACCATTCTTGGAGATTACACTTTTGCAGGACAATGGTGATGTAAAAAAGTAATCAGCACTCCGAATTTAAGTTACACTTCTTTTTTATTCCTTTGTTGCAATATCACGTAACACACAAAACATCACAAAACATACTTGAAAACATCTTCCTCGCTGTTGAAGTTCACATTTTATAAGCTGACTACAATATGCGTCTTTCCAACATGACGTCCAAGACCTGACCTTTCTCAAGGTTCGACTCTCTAATAACTAACTAATAACCGCTTACGCGCCCAAAAATCAGAGTTACAAAAAATGGCTCTGAGCACTATGGGACTTAACATGTGTGGTCATCAGTCCCCTAGAACTTAGAACTACTTAAACCTAAGTAACCTAAGGACATCACACACATCCATGCCCGAGGCAGGGGTTGAACTTGCGACCGTAGCAGTCGCGCGGTTCCGGACTGAGCGCCTAGAACCGCGAGACCACCGCGGCCGGCCCAGAGTTAAAAGTACGTCCAAGATCATAGTGACAAAAGAAAGAATACACACAAGAATAATATCATTGCAGTATAAACATATCGATGTATCAAAGTACCTCTACATTAATGAAATCAAATCTGGATGTTGTCTCAGAAATATGTCAACTACTTTACGGAAACAGTAGAATATTACTGGTATCGAGAGGTTCAGGTGGGCGGCCGTAATGGTTACGTAATTAAAGTACCATTACACAGTGTAATCGGACTGCTTCCACTTTGTGCCACACATACTTGATCCACACCGGAAAAGACAGAGACTGGACGTGATCAAAGCCCAAAAAGTAGTAAGACTCCTTCACGCCGTGAAAGTAATATTATGTCCGGCCACGATTTCAAATGAAAAATTCAAATACGTCCCGAAAATTATGAAAGACACAATATTAAAAAAAATTATTGGCACTAGATTTTGCCGTTTTTATACCGATGTATCGGACCGACAGATATCGATATTTTGTGGCAAGATGCCGATAATTTATAAACAGCCCTGCCTCAACTGTCATGGACGGGGGCGCCACCACGTATGTCTTCAGGGCACGGCTGGAAACTCTTGACAGCACAACAATGCGCCACGGACATGCTGAATTCTCCGGTGTCACATCTCGCGTGACTACCGCAATGCCATTTTTCATCACGACAACGCTCGTTCACACACGCGGCACGCGCCTCTGGGGACTGTCACTGTAATGCTATAATTACGGAAAACTATTTTTAGTTTCAGTTTTCTGGTTTCATTTTATTTCCACGTCTTTGTCAGTCAAGTTGTAGTCGCCTTGCACAACAATGAAGTTATTTTAGTCGGTTTGCAAAATAAATGCTTTTATATTGTTTCCCGCAGATGCTGTCAACTGATAAGAAACGAAGTATTTCATTCCACACTATTGGCTAGTTTCAACTGTGCACAGAGTTTAAAGTGTAAATTTTCATCTCCTGGCACGTATGCCATTATGCCGTAATAAAGAATCAAACACGAGGCAATATAGTACTGGTACATTCCGAAAAGCGCACTGAAAAAGCTTTATATCAGGTTAGGGACTACTTCATTGTGAATCTGGACATATGAATGTCCTTTAAGCCTAACTATCGTTTTCGTATGGTTTACGAAATTCTTATGCTCTTCGAGTATCCTCTGACTTCGTCTATAAAGTCATGTGAGATCTCCCTTAAGGCTATATGTGTACGATCGTACCGGTTTCATACGTCATCGTAGCTGCTCACCCGATTTTTCTGGCGCTCAATGGCAGCCGCCGAAACAAACCCAAGTCTAAGAAGTCGCGAGAAAATTCTGCAAATGGATCTTTGAAAAGCGTTATTTTCAAAAGAATTTCCTTTCACATAAGATGAACTATGTTACATGAGAAATATGCAATTAATTTCGTAACTCGGAGAGCGTTTGACTTTCATTTAAAACTTAAAACATTCAAGACCATCCACTTGCAATAATTACCGACCCAGAACACGACACATTGTCATTATTTAAAAATTTACTCACACATTTGTGTGATGTATCTCAAGGTGTGAGACAAGCTAAAAAGACCAATGTTATCTGTGAAAGCTTAACTTTTCTTGTAGCTTATTAATCTTCGGTATTATACAGGGTGGTTCACGAAGATATTCAACTATTTTCATATGTTATTCCACAAGTAACACTAAAAAAAGTAGTTCATGTTAACATAAGTCAGCAAATGTTTAGTTACGAAGTTAGGCTAGTAAAAGATTTTGTCTGAAATTTAGCAACTTGGCTAATATGAAGCCATCGCGAAACTTTAAGAGGTGAAAGTAAAGCTCGTTTTCCATTTATTCTGTTGTTATTGATCTGGTGAATCTAATAAAACATGTCCCAGACGTGTATCCAGAACATCCGGAGAAGCAAAGATTATAATACAAGTAAATTTGTTTACTTTCCATTAAGAATGTAGAAGCGTTAATGTCATTGTTGGTAACCGTTAGTGAGTTGTTTCAGTTGTTTCCTAACCTTGAAAAGAGTTAATTTTCTGTAGTGTTCAGTGAGAAAACACAACAACAATGTATTTGAGTGAAACCACACAATAACTGTTTTATTTTGTGTGTTATTTATGAAATAGGAATGGGACATATTTTATTACTCGTATATTCACCGGACCAGTAACAACAAAATAAATGAATAAATGGAAATCGTGCTTTACTTAAACCGCGTACAGTTTTGCGGTGGCTTCATGTTGGCGAAGTTGCTGAATTTCAGTCAAAATCTATTATTAGTCGTAGCTCTGTAACTAAACATTTGCGGACCTATGTTTATATTAACTTTTTTCTTTAGTTTTACTTGTAGAACAACGTATTAAAATATTTGCGTATCTTCGTGAATCGCCCTTTACGTGAAAGCTTAGCTTTTCTTGTAGCTAGATTGTGTAAATTTAAACATCAACTTTTCCTATTTGTGCGTTCACGCTGCTTAACAGTGATGTTGCTATTGGCTGACTGCATCGCGTCCTATGCTTTGAATAGCTGTTGTGATTGGCTGACGAGATAACGTGACTTGGGCTATGATTGGCTTCCAATAGCGCATTGCAATCTCTGTTTCAATCCCTAGCATGCTGTGTTTCATGGAATTCGAATTTATACTTTCGTAATACGAAAGAACGTAGCGTACATGTTCCTGCCCATCAAAGATCTTTCCAAAACGTGTTTCCCCCCCCTTTCCGAGTTAAAAAGTTTTCTAAAGCGCCGGGAAGTTCTCACAGGTGTATGAAACCTTCACCACTCAAAGGACTGATGTTTTTACACCTTCCAGGGAAAGTATAGTGTCGCTTATCATTGAAAAAGTGTATTTTCACGTGGAAATAAGTACCTTTTTTTTTAACTGGTAGATCCGGAATGTTTTTTTCTTGTCCGCGTATAGACCCTGGGAAAATAGTGCAACAACCTGTAACCCCACCACTACCGATTCTTTAAAGAATCGAACTCGCATGTATGAAAAAAAGCTCGAACATAAAATTTGTATTCATCTCAATGGCTGTGATGTCATATCTCACGATCTGTCGTGTTGATACAATTTTGCTGGTACGGTCAGTGATATATGTGGATTCTGTCGGCCAACCATGTTGCGAATAGTGTTAGTAGTAAAGAAACGGCGAATTAAAACGTCGTAAGCGATGTTGAGGTCCATCTGTATGAAGAGCTTAAAATGTGGTAAGCGATGAACTTTTTTTTTTTGCTTTCATCGTTTTGCTGGGGATACCAGTAAGAAAATGTTTTCGAAAAGTTTGAAATTGTGTGTAAAGTATCTTGGCAGTCGCTGAATGGTCTCATTGCCCAATATTGGATGAATACAGTCTGGGTAAATTGCGCACCATGAATTACGCTGTCTCGAGCCATAGACAGTAACTATTAATACCTGCTTTAGTGTGTTAAAACTCCAACATAAGGTTATACTCTTAATGAGTGGCTTATGAGAGCATTTCAAATTTTTGAAGTCGGTCAGTAATTACATCAAATACTACTGTAGCACCCGCTGTTTCGATCACGTATAGATCTGTTCTTGTTTTTGTTTTCCTTTAGTAAGATTTTTATGCAACACCTTATCTTTCCACGCAGATGAAAGACATACAAGCTTGGTCTTTTCAGAATGTACTTGTACCGGAAGTCCGAGGTGCTTGTTAATCGTGCCTTTTGCGTTGATGTGGAGATATTTCCATAGCAGCTTACATCTGCTAACAAATATTTCGTCATACCTAACCAAAAACTGAAATACCGGTTTTCATAGATTCAGCTTTAAATTTTTTTTTTAATATAACTGAAGATTGTCTCAAAAATTCTCACCCCGTGTTACACTGTCATGGATAGTATTTCCGTTGCTATCGCCCAGAGAAGGCGTCGGCTGTGTCTGTCCGCTAGCGTACTTTATCTACCACCAGAATCTCTCTGGATTTTCTGCCAGGTTTCGAGATAAATTTTCTTTGTAGCAGCTATTGCGAGGGCTGCTCAAAAACTAAGGTGACTTTCCAAATCTCGGGGGCAACATACATTCGATCATCGATCCTTTTTTTTTTTTTGTTATGTTGGTACAGATTTCCCGAACATACGTTCAGAGTTTAGAGTGTACACTCTACTTGGTTTGTTTTTGGCACATGGAAAGATTAGACGTGCTTTAGTGTCCTCGGAGATTTTCGATTATTATAAAAAATGGAGCAGTGAATCTGCATTAAATTTTGTGTGTAAAATGGAGTCAGGTGCTTTAAAACGCTTGAAATGTCGACAGTGGCATACGGTGAGTCTGCCATAAGTAAAAAACAAAAAGTTCGCTAGTGGTACAAGCTCTTCCAAGATGGCCGAGAAGTTGCCAATGATGAACATCACTTTGGACGCCCCAGCGCATCAACAACAGATGATAACGTAGAAGTTGTACAGAAAATTGTTTTGGAAAATCGTCGAATTACCGTAATAGAAGCTGCTGAGGATGTTGGCATATCGGTCGACTCGTCATGTAACTTTTTCTGACGTTTTCGGCACGAGATGTGTGTCGGCGAAGTTTGCTCCAAACCTTGTCAATTTTGATCAGAAGAACCGTGGCACAATCATCGCTCAGGAGCTCTTGAATGACGTCAGTGGTGATCCTGATTTGCTCAAAAGCGTGTGTCGAGACATGGGTTTACGGCTGTGACGTCGAAACCACAGCCCAATCGTCCCAATGGAAGCATTCTGGAGAGCCGAGACCAAAAAAAGAACGCAAAGTTCGATCAAATGTCAAAAGTTTTGCTGACTGTTCCGTTTCTTTCAATTAACGTGGCGTAGTTCACCAAGAATTTTTGCCTCGAGGTCGTACGGCCAATAAGGGGTATTACCATGACGTTATGCGCCGTTTGCGAGAAGAAATACGCAAAAAAAAAAAAAACTCCGGCATTGTGGACAAACAGGTCATGGCATTTCCCTTCTCGATAAGGCACCTGCCCATTCATTCATCCTTGCTTGTGAGAGATTTTTTGGCTAAAAACAATACGACAATCATCCCTCAGCCACCATATTGAGCGGATTTGGCCCCCCTGCGACTTTTTCCTGTTCCCACAACTAAAGAGACCTACGAAAGGACGAAGATTTTCAACGATTCAGAAAATAAGAACTGCATCGCTGGAAGCACTTTGCGCTGTACCGGGAAGTGCTTATCAGAAGTCCTTCCAGGATTGGAAGAAGCAGTGGCACAAGTGTATTGTGTGTGAGGGGGATTACGAGGGGGAAATTCGAAAAGTCCGTGCAAAAAGAAAAACTACTTAAGTGTTTGGGATTAACCATTATTATTTTTCGACGTAGTCTACTTCTAGACTTACACACTTCGTCCAAAGCTGTTCTAATTTGTTGATCCCTTCCGAATAACAGGAATTGCCCAAGTCTGCGAAATAGCTATTAGTTGCTGCAATCACTTGCTCGTTTGAATAAAATCTTTGTCCCGACAGCCATTTCTTCAAATCCGGGAACAAACAGTACTCTGAGGGAGCCAAGTCTGGAGAATAGGGGCGATGTGAAACGAGTTGGAATCATATTTCCATTAATTTTGCGACCAGAACTGCTGAGGTGTGTGCTGGTGCATTGTCGTGATGCAAAAGGACTTTTTTGCGGTCCAATCGCCTGAGTTTTTCTTGCAGCTAGGTTTTAAAACGGTCTAATAACAAAAATGGTTCAAATGGCTCTGAGCACTATGGGACTCAACTGCTGTGGTCATCAGTCCCCTAGAACTTAGAACTACTTAAACCTAACTAACCTAAGGACATCACACACATCCATGCCCGAGGCAGGATTCGAACCTGCGACCGTAGCAGTCGCACGGTTCCGGACTGCGCGCCTAGAGCCGCGAGACCACCGCGGCCGGCGGTCTAATAACGATGAATAATATGCACCTCTAATAGTTTTACCCTTTTCCAGGTAGTCGGTGAGGATTATTTCCCGCGAATCCCAAAAGACAGTCGCCATAACCTTTCCGGCCGAAGGAATGGTCATCGCCTTTTTTGGTGCAGATTCTCCCACGGTAACCCATCGTTTAGATTGTTGTTTGGTCTCAGGAGTACAGTAATGTATCCATGCTTCATCCACAGTGACGAAACGACGCTGAGAGTCCTGCGGATTCTTCCCGAACAGCTGCAAACCATCCTTGCAACACTTCACACGATTCCGTTTTTGGTAAAGCGTGAGCAATCGCGGAACCCACCTTGCGGATAACATTCTCATGTCCAAATCTTTGTGCAGAATATTATGTACCCGTTGATCCGAGATGCCCCAAGCACTAGCAGTATCCCGCACCTTAATTCTTCTGTCATCCATCACCACATCGTGGATTTTATCAAAGATTTCTGGAGTCGTAACCTCCACAGGGCGTTCAGAACGTTCAGCATAACTTGTGCCCATATGGCCACTGCGAAAATTGTGAAACCACTTCTAAACTGTTGTAATCGAACGTGCAGAGTCACCGTAATGTTTATCAAGCTTCTCTTTACTATCCTGAGGCGTTTTGCTTTTCATAAAGTAATGTTTAATCAGCACACGAAATTCTTATTCGTCCATTTTTTTTACCATCACTCGACTTCCTTGATTCACACGAATGCCAAACGCGAAGAAATAGACCAACATGGCTGAAACTTGGTGTGCGTTCTCTCCAAAGAGGCTACTAACTAAACACGACCTCGATACGCGCCGGTGGTGCCATCTCTCTGACTTCGCACGGACTTTCCAAATGCGCCTCGGCCGCGCGGGATTAGCCGAGCGGTCTTAGACGCTGCAGTCATGGACTGTGTGGCTGGTCCCGGCGGAGGTTCGACTACTCCCTCGCGCATGGGTGTGTGTGTGTGTGTGTGTGTGTGTGTGTGTGTGTGTGTGTGTGTGTGTGTGTGTGTGTGTGTGCCCTCAGGATAATTTAGGTTAAGTAGTGTGTAAGTTTAGGGACTGATGAGTTAGCAGTGAAGTCCCATAACATTTGTAACCTCCCCACAGAAAATTTAAAAGAAAATAGTTAATAAAAATGGAGCCAAGTGTAACCTTCCCGCAAAAATATTAATGACAATGACAATTAAACAAAAATTAGCAATCTGACGCAAGTATAAGTTCGCATAAAATAATGAAACATGATCCCATGACAATGGAACTACGGTGTTAACCAAAACTCAATTAACCCGAAATGTCGGTCTTTGGCCCTGTGCAAAAATCAGAATTAATTTCTTACCTTAATATAACTGCATGTCAAAATTCTGCTCTTATTCTGCGCCACAGCTTACAGCACATGTATCGCAATAACTAAATTTTTTTGAAGTTAATTGAAATTTTTTGTTTAAAGGAAATGGAAGGAAATCGAATGATTCTTTGTTAAAAATTGCTTTTAAAATCAAAATTATTATTGGGGGCGATTCTTACAGAAATTACACTTAATTAACATCATTAGCTGATCGCAATGCTGCTTAATAATATACCTTGTCCTGAATCTCGACCATTGCGGTGCCGACGCCCGCCGACTGCTCTGCGCTACCACTACTGACAGACTCCTCTCCGCTACATAACTCGGCTACTGCTCCCAACAGACTGCTGTACTGCACTGCGCTTCGAGCGCAACTGCTCTGCTCAGAGATTCTACAATGCCTCATCGTCGCTGCCAACGAGTACATACGCCTTTCACATTTCACACAAATTTTTGGAACAAACGCGCCTCGTACTTTGCTTGGGAGAACATGAATACTGAGGAATAAATAAATAAATAAAGTAACATGGCACCTGTTCTTTCGGACATGTCCGAAAGAACAAACACCTTCGGTGACCATGCAGCTCGTTAGAATGAAATTACAATGAAATGAACATCCTTAGCTGCTTACAGGAGTTGACATACGTCAACGGGACAGATGAAAATGAGTGCCGCGACCGGGACTCGAACCCGGTATCTCCTGCTTACACGGCAGACGGTGTATCCATTTTTTAAAATTTTTTTTTATAGCTCATTATTGTTCTATATTGTTCGTTGAATTTGTTCGTGACTGACGTCCGATGACACTCGTTCCGGTGTTCGTTAATCCGTTCACTCAGGTTTTTTTATTACAGATCGTAGCTAAACCTTCTCACCGAACACGCTCAGCTACCGTGCCGGCTCCATCTGAGCCACCGAGGACACAGTGGATACTTCGACTGCAGGGACTATCTCGCGCACGCCTCCCGCGAGACTCACATTCTGAATGTATTGGCTCTCACTACATTCGTAGTACCTCCGCCCATTATACTCATTACTCGCGGCGCGTTGCCGATTCCCGTAAGAGTTCGGGAACTGTTTGGGCATTCGCACAGGAAAAGAAGATGGACAAGTGGCCGGTGAGTTCATCGTAATTTCATTCTAACGAGCTGGATGGTCACCGATGGTGTCTGTTCTTTCGGACACGTCGAAAAGAACAGATAGCGTCTTAGTATATTAAGGCTGAGCGACCACTTGTCCATGTTCTTCTCCCGTGCGAATGCACAAACAGTGCCCGAACTCTTACGGGAATCGGCAACGCGCCGCGAGTAATGAGTATAATGGGCGGGGGCACTGCGAACGTAGTGCGGGACAATACGTTGAGAATGTGGGTCTCGCGGAAGGCGTGCCAGAGATAAATCCCTGCAGTCGCGCTGTCCTCTGTGTCCTCGGTGGCTCAGATGGATGGAGCGTCTGACATTGTAAGCAGACCGGGTTCGAGTCCCGGTGGGGGCACTCATTTTCATCCGTCCCCGTTGACGTATGTCAACGCTTGTAAGCAGCTAAGGGTGTTCATTTCATTGTAATTTCAAATAAATAAATATTTGTTCATAAAATATACATGGTGTTACAAAAAGGTACGGGCAAACTTGCAGGAAACATTCCTCACACACAAATAAAGAAAAGATGTTAAGTGGACATGTGTCCGGAAACGCTTAATTTCCATGTTAGAGCTCATTTTAGTTTCGTCCACCTACGCTCAATGGGGCACGTTATCACGATTTCATAGGGGATACTCTACCTGTGCTGCTAGAACATGTGCCTTTACAAGTACGACACAACATGTGGTTCATGCACGATGGAGCTCCTGCACATTTCAGACGAAGTGTTGGTACGCTTCTCGACAACGGATTCGGTGACCGACGGATTGGTAGAGGCGGACCAATTCCGTGGCCTCCACGCTCTCCTGACCTCAACCCTCTCGACTTTCGTTTATGGGGGCATTTGAAAGCTCTCGTCTACGCAACCCCGGTACCAAATGTAGAGACTCTTCGTGCTCGTATTGTGGACGGCTGTGATACGATACGCCATTCTACAGGGCTGCATCAGCGCATCAGGGATTCCGTGCGACGGAGGGTGGATGCACGTATCTCTCTAACTGAGGACATTTCGAACATTTCTTGTATCAAAGTGTTTGAAACGCTGGTACGTTCTGTTGTGTGTGTTTCCATTCCATGATTAATGTGATTTGAAGAGAAGTAATAAAACGAGCTGTAACATGGAAAGTAAGCGTTTCCGGACACATGTCCACATAAGATATTTTCTTTCTCTGTGTGTGAGGAATGTTTCCTGGAAGTTTGGCCGTACCTTTTTGTAACACCCAGTACAGCGAGCTCACTCGTGGAGGAGACCCGGTGCAGTGAGTGTGGTGTGCTGGTGTTGCAGGCACATGGAGCATGGCGCAGTCTCGGCACCGACCGGGCGCCATCTCCCCCGGCCCCCAACAGCAGCAGCAGCAGCCGCGGCGGCGGTCCGGCGATGACGTGGTGTCGGCGCCGCCCGCGCAGCACAGCCCCCAGCCGGCGCCGCCGCCGGCCCCGCAGCCGCAGCCGTCGCCCTCTCGGCAGCGCCACTCCACGCTGCTGGACGCCTTCCGCCCCCGCAGCAAGTCGGACGCCGGCGGCCACAAGACGCCGCGCCGCCCCGGCGCCAACATCATCTCCCACATGAAGAGCGCCGTGCAGGTGAGCAAGGCCATTAAAACTGCTACACCTAGAAGAAATGCACATGATAAACGGGTATTCATTGGACAAAAATACTACACTACATCTGACATCTGATTACATTTTCACGCAACTTGGGTGCATAGATCCCGAGAAATCAGTACCCAGAACAACCACCTCTGGCCATAATAACGGCCTCGATACGCCTGGGCATTGAGTCAAACAGAGCTCGGATGGCGTGTACAGGTACAGCTGCCCGTGCAGCTTCAACACGATACCACAGTTCATCGAGAGTAGTGACTCGAGTATTGTGACGAGCCTGTTGCTCGGCCACCATTGACCAGACGTTTTCAGTTGGTGAGAGATCTGGAGAATGTGCTGGCCAGGGCAGCGTCGAACATTTTCTGTATCCAGAAAGGCCCGTACAGGACCTGTAACATGTCGTCGTGCATTATCCTGCTGAAATGTAGGCTTTCGCAGGGATCGAAGGAAGGGTAGACTCACGGGTCGTAACACATTTGAAATGTAACGTCCACTGTTCAAAGTGCCGTCAATGCGACAAGAGGTGACCGAGACGTGTAACCGATGGCACCCCATACCATCACGCCGGGAGATACGCCAGCATGGCGATCACGAATACACGCTTCAAATGTGCGTTCACCGCGATGTCGCAAAACACGGATGCGACCACCGTGATGCTGTAAAGAGAACCTGCATTCATCCGAAAGAATGACGTTTTGCCATTCGTTCACCCGGGTTCGTCGTCGAGTACACCATCGAAGGCGCTCCTGTCTGTGATGCAGTGTCAAGGGTAACCGCAGCCACGGTCTCTGAGCTGATAGTCCATGCTGCTGCAAACGACGTCGAACTGTTCTTGCAGATAGTTGTCGTCTTGGAAACGTCCATATCTGTTGACTGAGGGATCGAGTCGTGGCTGCACGATCCGTTAGGGCCGTGCGAATAAGATGACTGTCATCTCGACTGCTAGTGATACGAGGCCGTTGGGATCCAGCACGGCGTTCCGTATTACCCTCATGAACCCACCGATTCCATATTCTGCTAACAGTCATTGGATCTCGACCAACGCGAGCAGCAATGTCGCGATACGATATACGGCAATCGCGATAGGCTACAGTCTGACATTTATCAAAGTCTGAAACGTGATGTTACGCATTTCTCCTCCTTACACGAGGCATCACAACAGCGTTTCACGAGGCAACGCCGGTCAACTGCTGTTTGTGTATGAGAAACCGGTTGGAAACTTTCCTCATGTGAGCACGTTGTAGGTGTCTCCACCGGCGCCGACCTTGTGTGAATGCTCTGAAAGCCGGCCGCGGTGGTCTTGCGGTTCTAGGCGCTGCAGTCCGGAACCGCGAGAGTGCTACGGTCGCAGGTTCGAATCCTGCCTCGGGCATGGATTTGTGTGATGTCTTTAGGTTAGTTAGGTTTCAGTAGTTCTAAGTCCTAGGGGACTGATGACCTAAGATGTTAAGTCCTATAGTGCTCAGAGCCATTTGAACCATTTTGAATGGTCTGAAAAGCTAACCATTTGCATATCACAGCGTCTTTTTCCTGTCTGTTAAATCTCGCGTCTGCAGCACGTCATCTTCGTGGTGTAGCAATTTTCATTACCAGTAGCGTACCTCGGTAACGTCCGACTGCCGCCACGAACGTTTCTGCTGCGCTCCGCATGTACATATGTACTAGAGACCAGAAATGAGCTGCGTACACTCACTTTGAACTGTGCAGCGAGTGCTGTTGGCGGCGTTTCAGAACTAGCCATCTCTTGTGTGTCTGCCACTACTCACCCGCCATCCGACTCCGCTCGCTAAACAAGGAGCGTCCGTACGAGAGTTGACGAACAATGTGCGACCATTTCGACAGATATGTCCGCTGTTAAAGTTTAAGTCACACCAGTACCGAATAAGGGAAGTAGGACCAATCCGCTGAATTACAGGGCCAAATCACTAACGTCGATTTGCAGTAGGGTTTTGGAACATACACTGTATTCGAACACTATGAAGTACCTCGAAGAAAACGGTTTATTGACACGTAGTCAGCACGGATTCAGAAAATGTCGTTCTTGTGAAACTCGACCAACTCTTTATACTCATGAAGTAATAAGTGTTATCGACAGGGGATGTCAAATTGATTCCGTATTTTTAGATTTCCAGAAGGCTTTCGATACTGTTCCTCACAAGCGTCTTCTAACCAAACTGCGTGCCTACGGAGTATTGCCTCAGTTGTGCGACTGGATTCGTGATTTCCTGTCAGAAAGGTCACAGTTCGTGGTAATAGACGGAAAGTCATCGAGTAAAACAGAAGTAATATCCGGCGTTCCCCAAGGAAGTCTTATAGGCCCTCTATTGTTCCTGATCTATATTAACGACATAGGGGACAATCTAAGTAGCCGTCTTAGATTGTTTGTAGATGATGCTGTCATTTACCGTCTTGTAAAGTCATCAGATGATCAAAAAGAATTGTAAAATGATTTACGTAACATATTTTTATGGTACGAAAAGTGGCAGTTGACCCTGAAGTGATGTTATTCACATTAGTACTAAAAGAAATAAACTAAATTTCGATTACGCGATAAGTCAAACAAATCTGAAGGCTGTAAATTCAACTAAATACTTGGGGATTGCAATTACAAATACACAAAATTGGAACGATCACGCAGATAATGTTGTATGTAGAGCAAACGAAACACTGCGATTGGAACACTTAGAAAATACAACAGGTCTACGATAGAGACCGCTTACACCACGCTTGTCCGCCCTATTCTGGAGTTCTACTGTGCCGTGTGGGATCCGCATCAGGGGGGACTGGCGGATGACATCGAAAAAGTTCAAAGAAGGGCAGCTCGTTTTGTACTATCGCGAAATAGGGGAGATAGTGTCAGAGACACGATACGTGAATTGGAGTAGCAATCATTAAAACAAAGGCGTTTTTCGTTGCGACGGGATCTTCTCGTGAAATTTCAGTACCAGTTTTCTCCTCCTATTGCGGAGATATTCTGTAGGCACCCTCCTACATAGGGAGAAATGATCATTACGATAAAATAAGAGAAATCAGGGCTCGCGCAGAAAAATTCAAGTGCTCATTTTTCTCGCGCGCCGTTCGAGAGTGGAACGGTAGACAGACAGCTTGAAGGTGGTTCATTGAACCCTCTGCCAGGCACTTTATTGTGAATAGCGGAGTAATCACGTAGATGTAGAAATTACTGTTCATTTATTTCACACAGTCGTGACTTCGGCGTTACTGCCATTCTCAAGTGCAAGTTAAAGTGTGTCGAAATGTGCGTCTCGCCTAAACGACAGAAGCGAGTTCTCTACCAAAATAAGATTGCTAGTGAAAGTTGGGTTTATACATACATTCATATAGATAAAAAGTTTCATTAAAATCTGTTGAGAGTACGTACAACAATTATGTCCACCTAAACATACACTGCTGGCCACCGTAAATGCAACACACTGAAGGAAGCACCCGAACCAAGTGAAATTTGCACCATGAGTTTGCAGCGATGAGATATGCGACTGATTAGAATTTCAGCGCAGACGCACATCACGCGCGCCTGTGGTGCCACCTCATAGCGGCATTTAAGGCTTGGCGATTTCGACGAGTGTACGTTCGGCACGTGTGTTTACCTTGTGGTTGTTTCACAAGACGATCAGTTATGCCTCGTAGACAACAGCGAACATCTTTTGATCGAGTATCCGAGTTCGACAGAGGAAGGATAGTGGCTTACCGAGATTGTGGATTATCGTACAGAGAAATCGCTAGTCGTGTTCGACGAAACCAAACAACTGTAATGCGGATATGTGACCGTCGGATGCAGGAGGGTACGACGGACCGACGTGGTCGATCGCATTCACCTCGGTGCACCACTGCACGTGCTGATAGGCAAATTGTGCGCATGGCAGTGGCGGATCGCTCAG
Organism: Schistocerca nitens; assembly: GCF_023898315.1. Classification (NCBI taxonomy): domain Eukaryota; kingdom Metazoa; phylum Arthropoda; class Insecta; order Orthoptera; family Acrididae; genus Schistocerca; species Schistocerca nitens. Next base: position 254,139 of record NW_026045996.1, on the reverse strand, counting down.
TGACATCCCGAACCGTAGCACAGCACATTGCGTCTGTAACGCATCATCCAGTGTCTGCGCGTACCATTCGACGCCGTTTACAGCAGAGTGGTCTGTCCGCAAGACGTCCATTGCTTCGTCTACCATTGACGCAGAACCACAGAAGTCTCCGTCGCCAATGGTGTGATGACAAACGGATGTGGACGGCAGAATGGAATGACGTTGTCTTTACTGACGAGGCACGCTTCTGTCTGCAGCACCACGATGGTCGGATTCGAGTGTGGAGACACCGTGGAGGGAGGATGCTGGACATCTGCATTATGCGCCGCCGCACTGCTCTTGCACCGGGTATTATGGTATTCGATATTACTCTCGCACGCCTCTAGTACGCATTGCCGGCACTTTAAATAGCCGGCGCTACATATCCGAGGTGCTGGAGCCAGTTGTCCTTCCTTACCTTCAGGGCTCGGCCACAGCCATATTTCAACAAGATAATGCGCGACCACACGTGGCACGCATTGTCCAAAGGTTCTTCGTCAATAACCAGATTGAATTGCTTCCCTGGCCGGCTCGCTCTCCGGATCTTTCGCCGATAGAAAACATGTGGTCCACGGTTGCTCAACGAGTGACCCAGATTACATCCCCAGCTGCCACACCAGATGATCTTTGGCAACGTGTGGAAGCTGCTTGGGCTGCTGTACCCCAGGAACACATCCAACGTCTCTTTGACTCAATGCCGAGACGTGTGGCAGCGGTTATGTTCAACAATGGCGGCTACTCTGGCTACTGATTCTGGCAGGAACCACATGTCACAGACGTCTGTAAACGTAATCATTTGATACTTGGTCAACATGTTATCTACAAAATAAATTTTGTTGTGCTACCTCTTGTCTTTCTTGGTGTTGCATTTACGGTGGCCAGCAGTGTACATGCATTGCAGACTCTGTAACGTTAGTACAATGATCATAAGTGGAGGAAGAACTGAAACCTGTTAGTGGTAATTAATTATTAAAATTAATTACAGAAATAATGTGCCATAAGTGCAAGAAATACAGAAATAGCACGCTGTTCTGTCGCAGTGATGTAATAGTTACTTTTCTGTATGCCCAGTTTTCATTTGGCACACGACATACGTTTCCTCATAGTGGAGGTGGAATAAACGAGAATACAACCATGTTGTTTGCACTCGACGAAATTGGTATCGTTTTCGTCTGAAGCGTGGACTGCAGCGTGAAACTCATTCCACATATCACAGTTCCTGCTCTAGTGGAACACACCTGTAATTGTGTACTTCGTCGCGTTACATCATCCACTGTCTCACGAAATGCAGCTTCGCCAAAAGCACATCTGATAGCGACAGTAGGTCATTTCGCCTTCACAGTGTTACTTCAAACCAGCAGGGTCGTGTGCCGATCTTCAGTACTAACAGTAAGTCTCCACTGTACACCTCAGGGAGAGAGAACGGGTCAGTGAGTGTGAAGTGACCGTTCTCAATCTGGTCGTACTTGGGGAAGCACAGAGGGATCGGACAATGCCCATTAGCACTGATGTAACAGCGGCGCCTTGATTTGTGAAGCGTGTGAACTGCAACATCAGACTCCTACTTGATCTGTTTCTGGTCTCTACTATATTGATGAGCCAAAATGTTATCACCGTCTGTAGCGCGTTGGCCAAATTTCGGGACGCAGTACAGCAGTGATTTTCCATGCGACTGGTTCAACGACAGCTTCGTACGTATCCGGAGGTACCTGGCACCAAATGCCTGCGAGCAAGTCGCTAGTTTGTGTTTACACTGCTGGCTGATTATAGTGTTCCATGTATAACCCTTCAGTTACGGATTAGGGGAAGTGACATTTCACTGTCACGGTCCTCAAACCACTCTTCCAAAATTTTGGTGCTCCGACTTGGAAACAAATCCTTCTAGGAGATGCCATCACGAATGCCTAAAACATCAAGCATGTAGGGATGCAGGTGGTGTGCAATAATGGATCATATAGTCCATAGCTGTCACCCTGCCTTTGATTACTATTTGGATGCCTAGATGAATGTTGTTGTTGTTGTTCTCCCATTTATGACAGCATAATACTGTCCCTACTGGCCTTGTATATGGTGCAGGGAATGATTGCGTATGTGGAGATGACCGTCGACCTTTTATAACAATGAATTTAATTTAGTCGACACATTTCCGTTCAACTTTGGAAATTTGTGGTAATATCTTATTGGACCAAACTGCTGGGGTCATCGGTCCCTAAGCTTACACACTACTTAAACTAACTTACACTAAGGACAACGCACACACCCATACTCGTGGGAGGAGGAGACATCTGTTGAACACCGGTCCAGTCTCGATGATCCCATGCCCATTGGAATCATAAATGATGATATCATTGGATCAGCCTGGCAACACACACGGTTTACCTGCTGACGAGACCCACTTTACGCGATTTGTGCTGAGTGGTGCACTCCAAAACGGTTGTGCCAGGACCCGCACAGTAGTGTGTCATCAGATCTCCCACGGACCACCATCCGTCTTGCTTTACATAGTGGACAAGCCTCTGCCGTCCACGTTCTGTGCGCGACTGTGGATGCCCACATCTTGTCGCCTAGTCTGCTCACGATGGTACCGTGTCAGCAGGCAACCGGCTTTGCAATTTGCCATTTCAAAGATGGTCGTTCCTAGCCGCCACGCCAAAAGATCATGCTCTTTGACAAAGTCACTTAGCTCACTGCGTTTCCCAGTTTGTGGCCAGTATCCTCTCTACAGTGATTCCCTATTGGTCTCTGCTCTGCTTATATACTTTCTTCTGTGTTGCTTACACCACAAGGCAACATCCGGACTCGCCTTGCACAGTGGCCACGGTCTCGGTTCATCTTATATTCACCTTCAGTGCGCCACATTTTTCACTCAGACGGATGACTTAGCTGAAACATTGGTTGGAGTAATTTGCATTTTTGGCTGTTGACAAAACATTAAACCACCAGGATTACCTCATTGTCATTCTGGAAATGGCTGTGACACACTGGTTTCGTCATTTGAGGACAGACAAAGCCATTGGATACCACATCAGGAGAACAGTGAGGGGGTGGGGGAGTGGGCTGTAGGAAACATTTGATAGCGCAGAGAAGCGCTGTGATACGCATCATGTGCAGAATGAGGTGTGTTGTTGTTGTCGTTGTTGTGGAGCGAAAACAGCCCCACGGACAGCCTCCTGCAATAACCTGCATCACAGCCTGGTGTAACCTCATCTGGAAATTTCTGTGGTCTGCGCCACTGACGGTTTGCCCGTTACGAGCATAACCAGTTGCCAACAGACCGTGCCTGTCCCAAAACACACAGTATGGCTCTTCACCCTTTTTGGCCATGGAGAATCCACATCTCCACTGCTTGTCTTGCGCCAGTGTCTCAGCGTGGTATTGATACACCCAGCACTGCGCTATGGTTGTTGAACGGTTAAAGAAGTCACACGAATTTTCCTGACACAGGTGTAACATTTCTACTGCTGCCTCGGTTCGATGTGCCTTTTGAATTTGTTTCGAGCAGTCGAGGATCCATGCGAGTGGTGACATTCTTCCTTGTTCAAAATATCGCTTAGAAAATGTTGAAATTGCATCCTGTGAAAAAATTTAAGTCCCTGAAAATAATAAAAACCAAAATCGAAATAAAAAGTATTTCCCATTCATAGTGTATACGATGTATTATTATTTCTAGTTCCATACCAGAGTTCCGTCTGGAAAATCACAGTGACGATCTAAAGTTTGCATCCTCTCAAAATTAGCAGGGGTAACTCATGTAAGGAGATACATAATATTATAAAATGCTGCACGTGAAGAGAGTTGTCTCACGGTATTATACGACACACGGATGTTACAATGTTGCAGCACTCCCTGATGTCCCCGAGCTCGAGTGGGGGCAGCAGCAAGACCTCAGACTCGTCATCGACATCAAAGTCCGAGGGCAGCAGTGGCGGGGGCGGTGACCACGGGCACAGCGGCAGCCACGGACACAGCAGTAGCGGCGGCAGCGGCAGGCCGCGCGCCGGCTCCGACAGCAACACCAGCCGCGGGCCCGTCTCCAAGGTCAGTCAGAACCCCTGCTGTTCCACTACACACCTGCCTCCTTCAGAATCTGGGAAAATTACATGACCCATTTAAAGTTCCATCTAAATCCACCCTCATACTTCGCTGTATCCAAAGCTACCTCAGTGCTAACCCTACCAATACCAACAAGGGGACAGGGGGGTACTTTATGTGCACACTTTAAACTTTCTAGACTTGCCGTGCACTGTGAGTTCCAAAATTTAAAAAAAAAGACATGTACTGATTTTAATGAATGTTTCTATCACATTCCATAATTTTTTAAATTTTTTCATTGTTATTGTTCCTCCTTACTAGCAGATGCAGTTTTCTCAACAGATGTCTTATTCAGTATACAGGGTGTTACAAAAAGGTATGGCCAAACTTTCAGGAAACATTTCTCACACACAAAGAAAGAAAATGTTATGTGGACATGTGTCCGGAAACGCTTACTTTCCATGTTAGAGCTCATTTTATTACTTCTCTTCAAATCACATTAATCGTGGAATGGAAACACACAGCAACAGAACGTACGAGCGTGACTTCAAACACTTTGTTACAGGAAATGTTCAAAATGTCCTCCGTTAGCGATGATACGTGCATCCACCCTCCGTCGCACAGAATCCCTGATGCGCTGATGCAGCCCTGGAGAATGGCGTATTGTATCACAGCCGTCCACAGTACGAGCACCAAGAGTCTCTACATTTGGTACCGGGGTTGCCTAGACGAGAGCTTTCAAATGCCCCCGTAAATGAAAGTCTAGAGGATTGAGGTCAGGAGAGTGTGGAGACCACGAAATTGCTCCGCCTCTACCAATCTATCGGTCACCAAATCTGTTGTCGAGAAGCGTATGAACACTTCGACTGAAATGTGCAGGAGCTCAATCATGCATGAACCACATGTTGTGTACTACTTGTAAAGGCACATGTTCTAGCAGCACAGGTAGAGTATCCCGTATGAAATCATGATAACGTGCTCCATTGAGCGTAGGTGGAAGAACAAACTAAAATGAGCTCTAACAAGGAAATTAAGCGTTTCCAGACACATGTCCACATAACATCTTTTCTTTATTTGTGTGTGAGGAATGTTTCCTGAAAGTTCGGCCGTACCTTTTTGTAACACCGTGTATAAGAGAAATAAAACTCATTTTCAGTTTCTGGACACTCTTTAACAGTTGCATACCAATGCTCGATGTTGCACTGACCAACGCCAATGGAAGAACTCAGCGACTAATTCCAGTGTCCTTAAATTTTCTCTGTTTAGGACAAACTATATAACTTTAGTACGAGGGTTACTCCAAAAGAAATGCACACTATTTTTTTTACATGTTTGAAAGTTTTACAGTGCGTAGTACATCCTTTAGGAACAATATTTTCATTTCTCCGCATAATTTTCATCCCTCTCAGCTGCCTTACGTCATCTTGGAACCAGCGCCTGTATACACGAACGGTAAAATTCTGGACTAACCTGTTGGAGCCACTGTTTGGCAGCGTGCACAAGGAGGTCATCATCTTCAAACCTTGTTCCACGAAGAGAGTCTTTCAGTTTCCCAAAGAGATGATAGTCACATGGAGCCAGGTAGGGGACTGTAAGACGGGTGTTTTGAGTGTTGTCCATCCGAGTTTTGTGATCGCTTCCACGGTTTTTTGACTGACATGTGGCCGTGCGTTGTCGTGCAACAGCAAAACATCCTGCTTTTGCCGATGTGGTCGAACACGACTCAGTCGAGCTCGAAGTTTCTTCAGTGTCGTCACATATGCATCAGAATTTATGGTGGTTCCACTTGGCATGATGTCCAAAGGCAAGAGTCCTTCGGAATCGAAAAACACCGTAGCCATACCTTTTCTAGCAGAAGGTGTGGTTTTGAATTTTTTTTTTTTTTCCTTGGGTGAATTTGCACGATGGCACTCCATCGATTGCCTCTTCGTCTCTGGTGAAAAATAATGGAGCCATGTTTCATGACCTGTCACAATTCTTCCAAGAAATTCATCTCCACCATTCTCGTACTGTTCCAAACGTTCGCTGCATACCGTTTTTCTTGCTTCTTTGTGAACCACTGTCAACATCCTGGGAACCCACCTGGCACAAACCTTTTTTAACGCGAACACTTTCAGTATTCTTCAAACACTTGATTCCCCTATCCCAACGTGGCGTGACAATTCGTTCCCTGTGATGCGTCTGTGAGCAGTCACCAATTCAACTCCCTGCACATTGTCTGGAGTGTGTGCAGTACGAGGCCTGCCGCTGCGAGGACAATCCTCAATATTGCCGTGCCCGCTTTCGTCACGTAACCTGCTCGCCCACCGACTAACTGTACTGCGATCGACAGCAGCATCTCCGTACACCTTTTTCAACATCTTGTGGATGTTCCCCACTGTCTCGTTGCCACAGCACAGGAATTCTATGACAACACGTTGCTTCTGACGAACGTCAAGTGTAGCAGCCATCTCGAAGACATGCTGCGACGGCGCCACTCACGGGAACAGGTTGAACTAAGTTTGAAAACAAGCGGGAAGGATGAATCTACACGCTGTAAAACTTACACACGTGCAGAATGAAAACTGTATTTTTACGAAAATAGTGTGCGTTTCTTTCGGAGTGACCCTCGTATTATGATACAAATATTACTAGTACAGATGTTACATTTCAGTAAACATTGATGGCATCATCAGCAAACAGCCGTAGATTTCTGCCCACCCTGTCCGCCAAATCAGTAACATATGCAGAGAACATCAGCGCTCCCGTCACATTTCCCTGGCGGTACCCTTGTCTGTGATGAACACCCGTTGTCGAGGACAACATGCTGGGATCTGTTATTCGAGAAGTCTTCGAGCCACTCGCATATCTGTGAACGCATTCCATATCCTCGTACCTTCGTTATCATCAGCTTGCAATGGGGCACTGTGTTAAATGCTTTTCGAAAATCTGTTGTTGTTGTGGTCCTTAGTCCAGAGACGGGTTTGATGCAGCTCTCCATGCTACTCTATCCTGTGCAAGCTTCTTCATCTCCCAGTATCTACTGCAGCCTACATCCTTCTGAATCTGTTTAGTGTATTCACCTCTTGGTCTCCCTCTACGATTTTTACACGCCACGCTGCCCTCCAATACCAAATTGGTGATCCCTTGATGCCTCAGAATATGTCCTACCAACCGATCCCTTCTTCTTGTCAAATTGTGCCACAAACTTCTCCCCAAGTCTATTCAATACCTCCTCATTAGTTATGTGATCTACCCACGTAATCTTCAGCAATCTTCTGTAGCCCCACATTTCGAAAGCTTCTTGTCTAAACTATTCATCGTCCATGTTTCACTTCCATACATGGCTACACTCCATACAAATACTCTCAGAAACGACTTCCTGACACTTAACTCTATACTCCATGTTAACAAATTTCTCTTCTTCAGGAACGTTTTCCTTGCCATTGTCAGTCTACATTTTATATCCTCTCCTCCTCGACCCTCATCAGTTATTTTGCTCCCCAAATAGCAAAACTCCTTTACTACTTTAAGTGTCTCATTTCCTAATCTAGTTACCTCAGCATCACCCGACTTAATTCGACTACACTCCATTATCCTCCTTTTCCTTTTGTTGAAAATCTAGAAATATGGAATCTGCCTGTTGCCCTTCCCCTCTCTGGCACCAAGGTTTATCTTAATCTTTCGATGATGTGGCTCGGTTTGCAGCAGGTGTTTGTGGTGTTTTAATGACAGTGTGGCGTGATGTGTGTTTCAGGTGATGGACATGTTCAGACATCGGTCCCATTCAGCCGTCTCGGCCGAGGATAAGAGGAAAGCGGTAAGTGTCCCCCTTATTCTAACGTACTGCCCTCATGAGTGTGTGTGTGTGTGTGTGTGTGTGTGTGTGTGTGTGTGTGTGTGTGTGTGTGTGTGTTCTTTTTTTATATAAATTATGGCAAAACTGCAGGTAATTTTGACGTGTGTCGAACATAAAAACAGGATAGGAAACAGTGTTTCGAAATCGTTAATAAACTAGTTTTAAAAGCACAGGAGGTGAACGTTTAGAGAAGTTAATTTCACAGTTCCTTCCGTGTGCCTTGTACAGAAAGCTCCCAAGCAGCTTCTGGAGAGGCTGTCATGAAATATCTTCAGTCTGGTTCAAATCTCTTTTTTTGGTTATTCTTTAATGAAGTGGTCTACAGTTTGCTCCGATGGGCTACGTTCACATTCTGGGCTGTGGGATGTCATCAGCCATTTGTAAAGAGCTGCTTTTATTCTTGACGCTGCCCAGTATCTTCTTGGCAGTTGCATGGCTGCCAGGTATGTGTGTTTGTGTCAGGTAGCTAAGTGGACATTCCCTGTTCAGAAGTCTCTCAGACTGGCGGAGAGTGTTTTGGCGGAAGTTGTTGAGATAGCAGACTGGCTTTCACAGAACTGGTTGTGCTGCATTGACGGATAAGAAAACTGTCGTGGAAAATATCATGCGTGTGGCATGTTCGTGCCAACAGGCTTGCCGCAGTGGTAACATCGGTTCCCGTCATATCACCGAAGTTAAGCGCTGTCGGGCTGGGCTAGCACTTGGATGGGTGACCATCCGGTCTGCCGAGCGCTGTTGACGAGCGGGGTGCACTCAGCCCTTGTGAGGCAAGCTGAGGACCTACTCGACTCAGAAGTAGCGGCTCCGGTCTCGGAAACTGACATACGGCCCCTCCACATCTGCATCCGGTGACGCCTGTGAACTGAGGATGACACGGCGACCGGTCGGTACCGTTGTAACTTCATGACATGCTCGGGCGGAGTTCAGTTTTGTTACTGGCATGTTCTTATGTGTGAGTCGCTACTTCTTGCTAAAGTATGTTTGCACGAGTGGAGAGAGTTGTTCAATTCACGAACATGCGAATTGTAGAATACACGGTGTTCCACAATTCGTAATAGTTGCCTGTAGGGGTAGATGGAGATTTGATAAGGAACGCATGTGGCGTTTGACTATAAAGTAAGATTCAGCACCGCGTCAGCCTCAAATCGCCTGCTTCACAGTGCGTACACAGTGGAGACTTCAAAGTAGAGAGCGCGAGGGTGCGGTTCTGAGCCGGCTCTCTAGCTCACTTGGCAGTGGTGCAAATTTTGATTGATTGCTTTATCCTGTATTCATTATCATACATATAGTTCTGACACGATGTCTTTGGAACATATATGGTGTACATTCTTTTATATAAGAAAAGATTCCGCAAATGCTGTCTCATTTAGGAAAACATTACAATGCCGATTGTTTTTGAGAAAGTTTTGCTGTGCGTTGTGTGAGAGACAGAGACGCCCATTGCCATGTGTCAGAATCCAACAGCGGGAGGCATATTCAGACCACAGTTTCTGACTTGCTTCGTTCACAATACCACAAGTGCCACATAAATAGGTAATCGGGGCGGGCGGATTATATGCGTAATGAAAACTTTAAAATATGCATGAAAAATACTTAAAAATGCATGAAAGGTGTCGGAATATGCAAGATCAAATAATAAAAAGGCATGATAGTAACTGCGTGCATTTTATCTCAAAGTCAAGCCTGTGCGTATCAATGACGAGGAAGAGCGCCGGCCACGTGAAAAATCTGTGCATTTAGAACGTTGATATCATTTTCTGAATACTTTCTTGTAGAGGTTAGGAATGGGACCTTTCTGGGATACTTCCCTAAAGATTTGCAAAATGGGGTGGCATACTGTGTTTCAAGAATTGTTCCGTCTTTGCTATTGTTGTCGGAAATAAGCGGATGCGATTCGAGTGAGTCGCAGCGAAACAATCGATATGTACCGGACCTACTTTGCGATATATCGCACGCAGAGGGGCACACTCGAACTCCGTAACATTTTATTTAAAAAACATACAATCATGAATTTCTTTGAACAGCATTAACTTTTAATTAATACCAGTCCAGAGTCTCGACTTGAAGACAATCTAACACCTTTCGGATGAGAACGTTGACTTCTCTCCAACATCACTGCCTTTGCATGTTTCTGGCTCTTGAGGAAGAGACATTCAGATGAAACTTCTTTATTGAAATTCTTTTCTGCTTGTATTGCTGAATGAAATGGGTAGTTGAAACTTCTAAGTTATTTGATTCTGAAACAGCTGAGTAAAACTGAACGTACAGAGCCTACTTTACCTTTTCTTATAATGTCAATGCTGACCCACAATATTCTAGCGCAACGCAATCTGACTGCTTAAAAAAAAGTGTAACCTGATTTCAAATAGTTAATTCAAAAGAATGGGTCTGACTAAAAAGAAATCCTAACAGTAACCTATACATTTCATCAAGCACTTACCTCGGAAAAATCTTCATTAAAGCGAAATACTGCAATACAGCGAGCGTCAATACTGCTACCTAAAGAAAAGATTCTAACTACTAAAGTCAGTAACTACTAAAGTCAGTAACTACTAAAGTCAGTAACTACTAAAGTCAGTAACTACTAAAGTCAGTAACTACTAAAGTCAGTAACTACTAAAGTCAGTAACTACTAAAGTCACTAACTACTAAAGTCACTAACTACTAAAGTCACTAACTACTAAAGTCACTAACTACTAAAGTCACTAACTACTAAAGTCACTAACTACTAAAGTCACTAACTACTAAAGTCACTAACTACTAAAGTCACTAACTACTAAAGTCACTAACTACTAAAGTCACTAACTACTAAAGTCACTAACTACTAAAGTCACTAATTACTAATAGGCACGTGGTTAGCAAAGGAAGGATTTTGTTGCAAACCAAATCATGTATAACAAGTTTGTTTGTGTGGCCATCCTCTGCAGCAAGCATATAAATACTTGTTTTGCAAACCAGACTGCCTTTTCCTGCTGCTAGTTATTTTATGTATCCCATACGCGTTTTGCCTTCTCCCGTTCTAAGGTATCATCAGTGGAATCTATAATGATACAGTTTTGTTAGTTATAGATTATCAAACAATTCACTTAGCGATTTTTTTGTAAAAATGTAATTACTTAAGATTTGCTGATGTGCATTTCCTCCCATCTGGTCAGCAACATATAGTTCGTTAGGTTGGCTACAAATAGGTAAACATACCAAAGACGATGAAACACGTAATGGAGTCGCAATATTTACTCCGTGAAAAGAAGTGTACGACGAAATGGTTGTATAGAGTGACAGAAGAACGATAGTCCATCACAAAAAAGAGTGAGAAACGTGGTGAACAGTGTGTGGATGGCGAAAATACAATGATGTGAATATAGAACAGTGACAAAAGTGGTAGTGCGAACTCCAGACCAGATGGGAGGAAACGCAGATGAGTAAACCGTAAGTAATTACATTTTTACAAAAAAATCGCTAAGTGAAGTGTTTGATAATCTATAACTAACAAAACTGTATCATTATACATCCCTCTGATGATGCCTTAGAACAGGAGAAGGCGAAACGCGTATGGGATAAATAAAATAACTAGCAGCTGGTAAAGGCAATTTAATCTGCAAAACACGCAAATAATGTGTTTTTTACCTTAATAATGTGACATCCAGCTAAGACAAGAGTATAAATCGTCACTGACATCTAGTACAAAGGTATATAATCATGAATAATATTCAGTCTCCCAGTGGAACATGTACTGATAGTTCGCCTTCACTAACACTTCAGACATCTACCCTCCATCAATGCTAACTTCTCACATCTGACATCCACCACTGCTGGCTGTTAACCTCCAACTGCCCAACAGTACGAGGTGCATTTAAGTTCTAAGGCCTCCGATCTGTTTCTCCGGACTGGAAAGAGATGGAAACATGCGCATTGTTTTAAAATGAGGTCGCGTTCATCGCCAATACGTCCCAGAGATGGCAGCACCGTACAGCAGGTGGAATTTTACCGCCAGCGGCGAGAATGAGAACTGTTTTAAATACTTAAAATGGCGACGTTTTCCTTGCTGGAACAGCGTGCAATCATTCGTTTTCTGAATTTGCGTGGTGTGAAACCAATTGAAATTCATCGACAGTTGAAGGAGACACGTGGTGACGGAGTTATAGATGTGTCAAAAGTCCGTTCGTGGGTGCGACAGTTTAATGAAAGCACAACATCGTGTGACAACAAACCAAAACAACCTCGGGCTCGCACAAGCCGGTCTGAAGACACGATCGAGAAAGTGGAGAGAATTGGTTTGGGGGATCACCGAATGACTGTCGAACAGATCGCCTCCAGAGTTGGCATTTCTGTGGGTTCTGTGCACACAATCCTGCACGACGACCTGAAAATGCGAAAAGTGTCATCCAGGTGGGTGCCGCGAATGCTGACGGACGACCACACGGCTGCCCGTGTGGCACGTTGCCGAGCAATGTTGACGCGCAACGACAGCACGAATGGGACTTTCTTTTCGTCGGTTGTGACAATGGATGAGACGTGGATGCCATTTTTCAATCCAGAAACAAAGCGCCAGTCGGCTCAATGGAAGCACACCGATTCACCGCCACCAAAAAAATTTCGGGTAACCGCCAGTGCTGAAAAAATGATGGTGTCCATGTTCTGGGACAGCGAGGGCGTAATCCTTACCCATTGCGTTCCAAAGGGCACTACGGTAACAGGTGCATCCTACGAAAATGTTTTGGAGAACAAATTCCTTCCTGCACTGCAACAAAAACGTCTGGGAAGGGCTGCGCGTGTGCTGTTTCACCGAGACGACGCACCCGCACATCGAGCTAACGTTACGCAACAGTTTCTTCGTGATAACAACTTTGAAGTGATTCCTCGTGCTCCCTACTCACCTGACCCGGCTCCTAGTGACTTTTGGCTTTTCCCAACAATGAAAGACACTCTCCGTGGCCGCACATTCACCAGCCGTGCTGCTGTTGCCTCAGCGATTTTCCAGTGGTCGAAACAGACTCCTAAAGAAGCCTTCGCCGCTGCCATGGAATCGTGGCGTCAGCGTTGTGAAAAATGTGTACGTCTGCAGGGCGATTACGTCGAGAAGTAACGCCAGTTTCATCGATTTCGGGTGAGTCGTTAATTAGAAAACAAAAATCGGTGGCCTTAGAACTTGAATGCACCTCGTACTTCCATCGCTGCTGGCGACCAACTTCCAACTGCCCAACACTACTGGCGACTACCTTCCAACGAGTCCGACTAGCCACAGTCTCTCTTACGAAGTGCAGTCAGAGATGCAGAGCAAAGCGCTACACAGCGCTGCCAACACAGAAGCGGCCCACTTACCCAGACACCTCACTCAGCGTGTCGCCGGCACAGTTCGACCCTTCATACAGGCAAAGGGTGGGTCACAGGCCGTATTGTTGCCAACTAATGTGTGTCCGGGTACTTTTTATCACGTAATATAGTCTTTCTAATATGCATACGTGCGATAAGCCAAATTTTAATACTTCCTATCGACCCTGCGCTGCAGTTTTTATGTCGAGCTGTGTAGTACGGCCTCTACGAGATGTGGTAAAAAAGTAACGGAAATTTTTTTTCTTAAACCATCTTTATTGGTTAATAAACATAGTCTGTCCACTTCAAGGGAATCCCCTCAGATATAATACACTTGAGCCAACGCTTTTTCCGATCTCAGAAGCACTTGGTGGAACTCGGGTTTCGCTATCGTATTCAGCCCCTTCAGTGATTCTGCTTTCATCAGTGGTGGCGAAACGACGCCCTGTCGTGGTTTTCGGCCTCGGGAACTGAAAGAAGTCTCAGGGGGGCGTGTCCGGTGGTTGGGGCAACATGACTGTTTCGTTTTTGCCAAAAAAAATCACGAAGAAGCATTGAGGTGTGCGTGCAAGTACTGTCATGATGAAATTTCCACGAGTGGTATTGCCACAGTTCTGGTAATTTCCTTCGGATTGCTTCACGCGAGCCGCGCGGGATTAGCCGAGCGGTCTTAGGCGCTACAGTCATGGACTGTGCGGCTGCTCCCGGCGGAGGTTCGAGTCCTCCCTCGGGCATGGGTGTGTGTGTTTGTTCTTAGGATAATTTAGGTTAAGTAGTGTGTAAGCTTAGGGACTGATGACCTTAGCAGTTAAGTCCCATAAGATTTCACACACATTTGAACTTTTTTTTTTTTTTTTTTTTTTTTTTTTTCTTCAAGCGAATGACACATGGCGTCTAGGTAGTATTCCTTACGACCATAAGGTAGGAACTCGTGGTGCACAATCCCATTGTAATCTAAGTAAACAGTGAGAAGAACATTCACATGCGATCGAACTTGTCGAATTTTTTTTTTTCCCGACCTTGGCTCTTCAGGCAGTTTCAGTTGGGAAGATTGGCCTCTGTTTCGACGTCATACCCGTATACCCATGTTTAGTAATGCCATTTTTCCATACTCAAATGTAAAGTAAAGAATCGGCTTTTTCAAGGTACCAATCTGTTTTACATTGGACTTCAAAGTGCTGGTGATGAACCTGAGAAAAACGATAATGTTCAAAGTGAAGTTAAATATGTTACATCTGTTGTAAGGAATAGAGTCTATATGACTTTTTGTAAGAGGAAAGGTAATGTTACTTTCTGAATAAAGGTATTTGTTTACAGCTAATGTCTGCGTTGGAATTTTTTTATGCCAACTGGGACCATATCCGAAATTACCCGGACGATCTACGCCTCGCCTTCCTTGTTGCTAACAACCAGCAGAGGATTGATGAAATTGCTATAACATTTTATGGCAACAAGTTTAATTATTCTGCAGTTGTTATTGTGTTGGAAGAATTGTGGTATTATAAGCTTAATTTGGATGATTTAGTGCGTCAGTTCAGGGACGCCTATAGAGAATATGTATTTATGCCCAACGATATAAGGTGTGCAAATAGGTATTTTGACTTTAGGCGAGGACGTTATAGACCATTGTGGTACAATTATGAGAACCTCAATGTAAGAACCGCACAAGTCATACCTCAGACGCACAGCCGAAGGCCATCCTAGAAACTGGACTCCTGATCAGGGTAGAAACAATAGTTCAACCCCTCATCAATGCATACACCTAGAAATTTTGAATATTCTACCTTAGCTACCGATTTCTGATAGAAGTCTATATTTAAATTGTATGCATAAAACCCGCGGAATTGGAAAGATACCCGTTACTTTTTGATCACACATCGTACACACCATTAATTATTAGACATGCAGTCTAGGCAGAGAGATCGCCGCTTGTCGGCATTTGCGAGCCAGAGATAAGCTTATCAGCGGTCGCGCGACCGTTGCGCCTCTAGCGGCGGCCGCCGCAGCCTCTGGCGCCGTCAGCTGTTCGCGGCGCCGTGTTTTGTCTGCGGGCGCAGTTGCAATCCGCGCGCGATCGCGGCCGGGTCTCCACTGTTACCGGCGCCTCATCTGTTCTGACTGCCAGCTAACTTCAGCGCGCCTTGATCGTCTCTTGTCGGCGTTATTTTGTTTTCTTCCGTGCCGGGGTGTTTCTCCGTGGCAGTGCCGCGCCGATCTGTCCTGCGGAGTGTGTGTGTGTGTTGTTTGCGATTTGCGTACTGCGCAGAAGCGTAGGACAGCGTGCGACGAGTGTTGCGTGTGTTTACGGCGTCAGCACGCCGTATTGGTGTTTTCCAGTGTTTCTGAGGCCAGAGGAGGAGAAGAAAAGCTCTTCGTCGCAGCGTCGCGGGTGTCAACACAGAGTTCGTACAGCGAATGCGTTTTGTTGCCCTTCTCCCGGTGGTTTCTGTGCCGCAGCCAGCGAGAGCTTCTTCTAATGTCCCAGAATGCCGTCGTGTAAATACGACGGCGGAAAGAAAGCGGATTATTTTTTTATACATTCACAAAACACGTATCCAGCTGCGACGTCAAATTCACAATCTTCAGAATCAGTACGTCTTTCACGCCATATGAGTTGTCATAGTGGCAGTGTGTGTGTCGTGAATGTTTTGCACGCCATACGGTGCCAAAGACGTACCTATCCAGCTGATGATCAATGCATTGTACGTCCACAAACAGCACAACTGAGTATGCAATTTTGTCATACGATGACATGATGGAGACCGTGGCTGCTGTTTGAAGACAAATGTTGATGGTGTTAGGACAGCAACCATCCACAAATTCACTTTCAGTTCTTTTATTGAAAGGGTACCGTTACCGGTTTCGAATCGTTGTGGTCATCCTCAGACTGTTTACACGCTTTCTTTATGACGTGGTGTGTTTTTTACAGATTAATTGTCGTGAAACGTCGGTATGGAGTGTTTGTTTTCATAGCATTCGTCCAACAGATGTAAATGCATTCCCACTGCATTCTTATTGTTGGACACGTAAATTGTTCTCACTGAACACTTAAGATTTGTCACTGAACACTTAAGATTTGTCACTGAGAATATTTCTAACACGCAACACATGTTTTGATACATACAAAGAGCTTACAAACATATGATACTCATACATACAAAGAGCTTACAAACATACGATACTCATATGTTTGTAAGATCTTTGTATGTATCAAAACATATGTTGCGTGTTAGAAATCTTCTCAGTGACAAATCTTAAGTGTTCAGTGACAAATCTTAAGTGTTCAGTGAGAACAATTTACGTGTGCAACAATAAAAATGCTGTGGGAATGCATTTACATCTGTTCGACGAATGCTATGAAAACAAACACTCCAAACCGACGTTTCACGACAATCTGTAAAAAACACACCACATGTCATAAAGAAAGCGTGTAAACCGTCTGAGGATGAATCGCAACGATTCGAAACTGGTAACGGTACCCTTTGAATAAAGGAACTGAAAGTAAATTTGTGGCTGGTTGCTGTCCTAACACCAACAACAACTGAGTATGCCTATGTGACAACAACAAATATAAAAAAAACCTGTAACATGTCAGTCAACATTCTGCTTACATAGAATGCTAATTTTTTTTTTTAGCTGCAGGTCCATGAATATGGGGGAGATTTCTCCGGATAGGGGATAGAAACATAGTTGCATTCCACGGGGTTAAGGGCTGAGGGCCATTATCGCGCATATATATAAATAGCGTTCCATTTAATACACGGTAAATAAGGTTGATTTCATGAAAATAGCTTGTACTCCAAAATGAGTCACTAACAGATAACTGAAAGACAGCTTGTTAGTTTCTTTTTATATATACAATCTCAAGAGTTTAAGGTAGCGATCAGTTTCAACTAGAAAATTGGCCATCTTCGGAACCTGCCCATCTTGGGCAACACATGGAAAACAGTAGGGCAGCAATAGTTGTAATTCGAACAATGCGGTATTGTGTGTGTGTGTGTGTGTGTGTGTGTGTGTGTGTGTGTGTGTGTGTGTGTGTGACATATGTCGTCAAAGACCTCGTTTCTGAAGATACCCAACGTGTAGTCGGAAACGTCACAACGGAATATGTGTTTTGTGAATGTGTCTAAAAAAAATTGAAATATAACTCTGTATAATATGTAAGTCACCGTTGTCTATAGTCATTCATTTTGTTTTTTCACTGATGCTCGAAGCTGTGCTAAATAATCTGAAACATGAATTGGTTGAAATTTCTCCGCGTCGTTTCATGTAAGGTCCAGTCTCGTCTGTGATATGTGTACATGGTCTTCCATAAGTAGAAAAATGTTACAGAAATTGTTTACGTGTTTCGCTGAAAGATGCCAGAAGGATCGTCGGAATTTTTTATTAATTTATTTAGGCGCACCCACAGAAAACATTTCCCACTGTGATAGATTTCAACCACATAACACAATTCTCCATCTGGGCGTCTTAGAGCAAACAAGGTGACCACTAACAGTTCATATTGTCGACATTTTCTTTGATATGCCTCACGTCATACGGATTCAGAACATCCAAAAAGTCACAACTGAAAATCTGTTGTTTGAATATCTCAAAAAAAATCATACATCATCAATCACCCTTCTCCCTATAAAAACATGTTTTTTCTAGGATTACATAAAATTGTGCTACGTAATTTTGACCAGTGAATACGGGGAAAATTTTGTTGAATGGGGACAAATCTTTAGTGGAGTTCCATATGGTTGAGTCATAGGTTGATTACTGAAGGCAGTCTATGTAAATGATCTTCCAATTGAAAACACAATATGTAGAATTAAGTTTACCGAAATGTTTTTTCAGCTGACAGAACTCGCACTCTTGTTAGCAGTTCCGATTATTACAGCAACCGTTTTTCCACATTACCTTAGTGCCATGGCAGGGTGCAACAATTCTATTACCTTAGACAAAATGGGAGAAATTGGCTTTTTTGATTTTTGGAAGTGATTTTTCAGTTAATTGTAGGTGCATTTACAGCTCGGTCTCTGTCAATAAAATGTTTAAATTGCGACGCCGTATTCATTTAAACGTGCAAAATTTACACACAACGCTCTAGGGGCAGTAGAAGTATTCTTAACACAGTCCATTCATTCTGTCATTTTTGACAGTTGGATTAAAATTAAAAAAAAAAAAGTCTGGACACACTAGACTTCTCCGTTGGATTAAAATTATGTGCATTACAAAGCGCAAGTGAGTATTGTAAACAATGCCGAAAGACCTACGGCAACAGAGCAAATAGTGAATAACTAGACATTCGAGGAAGTTAACAATAATGTAAAGTGCTTACCGATTAATCCGCGATCCCAGCACCGTATATTAATCGTTCTTCTTCGTCACGGGCTTCGTTTTGAGGTCGCAGCAGTGCTTTCCGACCTTCCTTCGATTCTAATGAACTGCGTCGATTCTGACGGCGCAACTGAAGCTTTGCGTGCCTGCTGCAATTCCCGACTCGTTCGTGACCATCGCAAGGGAAGAATTTCCTTCATTGAATAAGCCCGCTGCTAAGTAAGATGCCAATTCGACGACTGTTAGTCGGGAGTGCAAGTGTTTAGGAGCTAATCGCCTAACAGTGGAATTAAAATTTTCGTTCGCATTTTGTGTGTGGCCGCCTAAACATCTCTCTAGTAATTCATCCCTTCATAAATCTTCATATATTCGAAGAATTTCCTTCCGTTCTATGCTCATAAAATCTAAACGAATGCGAATTTCGCTTTGAAATTTTGACATTCTTGGATAGTTAAGCTAACGGTTTATGCAATAAAAAAGGGATTTTTTTGAACCTAATGTGGTCTTCCCCGTTAAGTCTGGAAAACAATGGATTCTCTAATACGACGTATTATAACTAGGTATTGGTAAACACATTAGAACAAGGGGACCCTGGGGATACAAAGTGAAGGAAGATACGCACTTCAGGAGAAACACGTTACAGGCGTTCCACATGGCCCGCGTTCATGTAAAGGCAGATTTCGGCCGTCCGCAGGTCGTGGTCTAGTAGCTAGCGCTGCAGCCTCTGGTTCACGGGGACCCGGGTTCGATTCCCGGCCGAGTTGGGGAATTTCTCTGCCGGGGGACTGAGTGTTTGTGTTATCAATATCATCATCATCATCATCATCATCATTCGTGCCAGTGGGTAGACTGGACTGCGTAAAAAAAAAATTGACTGTGTTAAAATTGGGCCTTTGTACAGACGCTAATGACCACGCAGTTGAGCGCCCCCCAAAAACCAAACATCATCACGTTGTGAACCGTACACATGGCTTTGGTTCACTATAAGGAACATTGTCCAAAAATATAACATTGGACACAGTGTTGCAGCATTGGAACGGCAGCACTTGTGCCTATCTCATATAGGAGAAATCACTGGTTTGAGGATCTACGTTTATTAGAACTATTTACGTGTTCTACTGTCGTCTACTAGCCGCTTCTACATCTACATCCATACTCCGCAAGCCACCTGCCGGTGTGTGGCGGAGGGTACCTTGAGTACCTTTATCAGTTCTCCCTTCTATTCCAGTCTCGTATTGTTCGTGGAAAGAAACATTGTCGGTATGCCTCTGTGTGGGCTCTAATCTCTCTGATTTTATCCTCACGATCTCTTCGCGAGATATACGTAGGAGGGAGCAATATACTGCTCGACTCCTCTGTGAAGGTATGTTCTCGAAACTTCAACAAAAGCCCGTACCGAGCTACTGAGCGTCTCTCCTGCAGAGTCTTCCACTGGAGTTTATCTGTCATCTCAGTAACGCTTTCGCGATCACTAAATGATCCTGTAACGCAGCGCGCTGCTCTCTGTTGGATCTTCTCCATCTCTTCTATCGACCCTGTCTGGTACGAATCCCACACTGCTGAGCAGTATTCGAGCAGTGGGCGGACAAGCGTACTGTAACCTACTTCCTTTGTTTTCGGATTGCATTTCCTTAGGATTCTTCCGATGATTCTGTCTGGAATCTGCCTTACCGACGATTAATTTTATATGGTCATTTCATGTTAAATCACTCCTAATGCCTACTCCCAGATAATTTATGGAATTTGCTTCCATTTGCTGACCTGCTATATTTTAGCTAAATAAGGGATCTTTCTTTCTATGTATTCGCAGCACATTACACTTGTCTACATTGAGATTCAGTTGCCAATCCCCGCACCATGCGTCAATTCGTTGCAGATCCTCCTGCATTTCAGTACAATTTTCCATTGTTACAACCTCTCGATATACTACAACATGATCCGCAAAAAGCCTCAGTGAACTTCCGATGTCATCCACAAGGTCATTTATGTGTATTGTGAATAGCAACGGTCCTACGACACTCCCCTGCGGCACACCTGAAATCACTCTTACTTCGGAAGACTTCTCTCCATTGAGAATGACATGCTGCGTTCTGTTATCTAGGAACTCTTCAATCCAATCACACAATTGGTCTGATAGTCCATATGCTCTTACTCTGTTCATTAAACGACTGTGGGGAACTGTATCGAAGAACGCCTTGCGGAAGTCGAGAAACACGGCATTTACCTGGGAACCCGTGTCTATGGCCCTCTGAGTCTCGTGGACGAATAGCGCGAGCTGGGTTTCACACGACCGTCTTTTACGAACCACATGCTGATTCCTACAGAGTAGATTTTTAGCCTCCAGAAAAGTCATTATACTCGAACATAATACGTGTTCCAAAATTATACAACTGATCGACGTTATAGATATAGGTCTATAGTTATGCACATCTGTTCGACGTCCCTTCTTGAAAACGGGGATGACCTGTGCCCTTTTCCAATCGTTTGAAACGCTACGCTCTTCTAGAGACCTACGGTACACCGCTGCAAGAAGAGGGGCAAGTTCCTTCGCGTACTCTGCGTAAAATCGAACTGGTATCCCATGAGGTCCAGCGGCCTTTCCTCTTTAGAGCGATTTTAATTGTTTCTCTATCCCTCTGTCGTCCATTTCGATATCTACCATTTTGTCATCTGTGCGACAATCTAGAGAAGGAACTACAGTGCAGTCTTCCTCTGTGAAACAGCTTTGGAAAAAGACATTCAGTATTTCGGCCTTTAGTCTGTTATCCTCTGTTTCAGTACCGTTTTGGTCACAGAGTGTCTGGACATTTTGTTTCGATCCACCTACCGCTTTGACATAAGACCAAAATTTCTTACGATTTTCGTGTTTATCTATAATAGCGAAAGACCTTTTAGAGGCAGACAAGTCGCTCTCTCGCGGCTAGGGAGCTGCAGGGGTGGTGGGGATGGGTGTACAGTGAGAGAGCCAAAGGAACTGCGCAGGGCAGTAGGTTGCTACAAGCAGGGGCGGCTCACACAACAGGGACACCGAGACATGAAAGCGCCAGCCACCTACCTCGTTCACCTCTCACCAGGCGGAGGTCGTAAAATACTCTGCAGGCCTCTGAGGTCGGTCGGTCGGTCACTGCAAATATCGTCGCGGCGCAATAAGACCGGCGCGGGTTCGTATCGGCGTGCGCTCCAGTATACAGAACTCAGAGGCTGCTGCCGTGGAGACACCTCGTTGATCTGTATCTCCCCCCATTGTCTGAACAACAGAGTTACCATCACTCAGTTTTCACTTGTGACTGCCCATGTACCAGGACTGTATCCCTGTCTACTCCTTTTGTTGTGGTTTGGATATCCTCCTTCACTTGCTCCTGCCAGACCCGCAGGCGAGATGGGGAGGGGGGGGGGGAAGGTGCGCCGCCCCTCCACCCCCCCCCCCCCCCCAACAACGAAATTTTTGGGCTTATACTGGATACAAAAACTCAAAGGTTCGCCGATGACATTGTAATTCTGTCAGAGACAGCAAAGGACTTGGAAGAGCCGTTGAACGGAATGGACAGTGTGTTTAAACGGAGGATATAAGATGAACGTCAACAAAAGCAAAGCGAGGTTAGTGGAATGTAGTCGAATGAAATCGGGTGATGCTGAGGGAATTAGATTAGGAAATGAGACACTTACAGTAGTAAAGGAGTTTTGCTACTTTGAGAGTAAAATAACGGATGATGGTCGAAGTGCAGAGGATATAAAATGTAGACTGGCAATGGGAAGAAAAGCGTTTCTGAAGAAGAGAAATTTGTTAACATGGAGTATAGATTTAAGTGTCAGGAAGTCGTTTCTGAAAGTAGTTGTATGGAGTGTAGCCATGTATGGAAGTGAAACATGGACGATAACCAGTTTAGACAAGAAGAGAATAGAAGCTTTCGAAATTTGGTGCTACAGAAGAATGCTGAAGATAAGGTGGGTGGATCACGTAACTAAGTAGGAGGTATTGAATAGGATTGGGGAGAAGAGAAGTTTGTGGCACAGCTTGACTAGAAGAAGGGACCGGTTGGTAGGACATGTTCTGAGACATGGAGGGATCACCAATTTAGTATTGGTGGGTAGCGTGGAGGGTAAAAATCGCAGAGGGAGACCAAGAGATGAATACACTAAGCAGATTCAGAAGGATGTAGGTTGCAGTAGGTACTGGGAGATGAAGAAGCTTGCACAGGATAGAGTAGCATGGAGAGCTGCATCAAACCAGGACTGAAGACCACAACAACAACTAGATACAATGGAAATTTTCTAGTACTGAAATGTGTTGTTAAGGGGGGACGCCCCTGGTCGGGCTGCATTTTTTGCATTATCTTTACGCTCATAGTGCAACTGATATATAAATGAGAGATAGCTCAAAATTCTTACACACAATAACAGTCATTAGTCAAAGCATTTCGCAAAAAATCATTGCGATATTTATCATTTGTTGGTCCTGACAACAATATTTATAATATTATAAAAAATGGAACGCCATTTCGCTGGGGCACCATTTTCTTTTGAACCACTGACTGCACAACTTGGGAAAAGTCAGAGAACAGGCAAATTTGACGTAAGTGTTGTATGCCTCCAATTTCCTTCCCTCATGCTGATCTGAGAAAAAGATAAGTTATTTATTTTACTACAACAAACATATTTAAAAATGTAGCTCAGATATCACCGACATCATCATCATCATAATCATGTTATAAATGTTTCAGGATATAGTAGGCAAGGGAGGTCATTCTAAGTATCTGTACCAATTCATGATAGTTTAACTTCAGTCATTCAGGAGAAAAATGTACCTGAATGATAAAACATTCGAGTTTTCGGAAAATCGCAAAAAAAAATTTCAGATTTATTAACTTATCGCCGAGCGGTTCTAGGCGCTTCAGTTAGGAACCGCGCGACTGCTACGGTTGCAGTTTCGAATCCTGCCTCGGGCATGGATGTGTGTGATGTCCTTAGGTTAGTTAGGTTTAAGTAGTTATAAGTTCTAGGGGACTGATGACCTCAGATGTTGAGTCCCATAGTGCACAGAGCCATTTGAACCATAACTTACCACTTGGCTCGTTCAGAACATTCCAGCTGCATACTCCAGTTGTCCTCCTCTTATCCTCCATACTCATTCTCTTCCTTCTTTTCTTCATCCTTGACTCCTTGGTAGCAGCTTCTGCAGCTGTCTCTGCTTAGATTACCCGCCGCTTATCAGTGGCAGTTAGAGCTGAAGCCATATTCCTTCCCGTCTGGATGTTCAATTTCTTCATAACATTGATCCTTGAACTTGCACCATCATTGAATGTTATTTCATCCATTACACCAATCTTCAGCATTGTCACCCCAACAAATACGGTTTTGGGTATACTCTCCCATATACAGCTGTTGAAACTTTCATTTGCATTATGAGAGAGACCGTGTATACATTTCGTAAGTAGATCTTTATTAGCCAGATCCCTATATATTGGCCTAATTGCCTCCATTACAGCAAGTGGTACGGAATGCTTGTGGGGTATATTCTATGCCTGCAGCATTGTTCAACCAGTACTTGCACCACAGTTGGACACAAACCATGCTGTGGTGTTTCATCTGTTGACACCCTGTGAAACCATGCTGCCCAAACAGCTCATCTCGTGTTCTGCAAGTCTCCTGCATTTCTCCTTAGCGCTAGTCCATAATATTGAGTCAAAGAACCAGTATCACTTCCCGTAAGACGACCTGGACCACCTATGTTTTTTCCGTCTGACAGTTTTTTTCCACTGACTCACATAATTTTCTCAGACGAGCTCCCATTCTTTTTTTGTACATGCGCAGCACATTCAAGCTTTTCTATCCCAGTGTCCCCATATTGTCTGTCATTAACAATAGTAGTGTGTCCTTTACAGTCTCCATCCCCAATACCTTACACCATGACTGACATCAGACCTTCTAAACATGTTTCGAACTCCTTTCTTTTCCATGTTTCCACTTGGGCCATTAAATTTCTTTGCACAAACATGGATGCCAATAAATTTACTCGAACAACCCAGGCAGTGCTTTGTGAGACATTCGTAATCCAGTATCTTAGCACTTTCAATAAACGGGGCAGTTGCAACCCACGTTCAGAGAAGTACGCTACTGGCCATTAAAATTGCTACACCAAGAAGAAATGCAGATGATAAACGGGTATTCATTGCAAAAATATATTATACTAGTCAAACAGAGTCAGTCAAACGGAGCTCGGATGGCGTGTACAGGTACAGCTGCCCATGCAGCTTCAACACGATACCACAGTTCATCAAGAGTAGTGACTGGCGTATTGTGACGAGCCAGTTGCTCGGCCACCATTCACCAGACGTTTTCAATTGGTGAGAGATCTGGAGAATGTGCTGGCCAGGGCAGCAGTCGAACATTTTCTGTACCCAGAAAGGCCCGTACAGGACCTGCAAGATGCGGTCGTGCATTATCCTCCTGAAATGTAGGGTTTCGGAGCGATCTAATGAAGGGTAGAGCCACGGGTCGTAACACATCTGAAATGTAACGTCCACTGTTCAAAGTGTCGTCAATGCCAACAAGAGGTGCCAGAGACGTGTAACCAATGGCACCCCATACCATCACGACGGGTGATACGCCAGTATGGCGATGACGAATACACGCTTCCAATGTGCGTTCACCGCGATGTCGCCAAACACGGATGCGACCATCGTGATGCTGTAAACAGAACCTGGATTCATCTGAAAAAATGACGTTTTGCCATTCGTGCACCCAGGTTCGTCGTGGAGTACACCATCGCAGGCGCTCCTGTCTGTGATGCAGCGTCAAGGGTAACCGCAGGCACGGTCTCCGAGCTGATAGTCCGTGCTGCTGCAAACGTCGTCGAACTGTTCGTGCAGATGGGTGTCGTCTTGCAAACGTCCCCATCTGTTGACTCAGAGATCGAGACGTGGCTGCACGATCCGTTACAGCCGTGCGGATAAGATGCCTGTCATCTCGACTGCTAGTGATACGAGGCCGTTGGGATCCGGCAAGGCGTTCCGTATTACCCTCCTGAACCCACCGATTCCATATTCTGTTAAGTCATGGGATCTCGACCGACGCGAGCAGAAATGTCGCGATACGATAAACCGCAATCGCGATAGGCTACAATCCGACCTTTATCAAAGTCGGAAACCTGATGGTACGCATTTCTCCTCCGTACACGAGGCATCACAACAACGTTTCACCAGGCAACGCCGGTCAACTGCTGTTCGTGTATGAGAAATCGGTTGGAAACTTTCCTCGTGTCGACACGTTGTAGGTGTCGCCACCGGCGCCAACGTTGTGTGAATGCTCTGGAAAGCTGATCATTTGCATATCATAGCATCTTCTTCCTGTCGGTTAAATTTGGCGTCTGTAGCGTGTCATCTTCGTGGTGTAGCAATTTAAATGGCCAGTAGTGGTTACCTCCCTTCTGCCGAAATCCGTCAGATGCTGCTACACTGCCTGTAGTCTGAGACAAGGCTACTATTCATTCCTCTGCTGCTCTTCTCATTGGATGTTCACTTACGCCACATAAAGAATTATGTGTTAATTTATTGTCTTTGTGAAACTTCACTGGAAGTGGAGGCAAATCCATCACTGCAGTAAATGTCTGGGCATCTGTCCTTCCCCTTCCAATACATCGCATTGCATAAGCGAGCTGAATATTTACACTGTAATGTCGACTATCAGTTACTGGCGACGTCACAGTATGACTGTGCAACTTACACGAGTTACGGGCAATCTACAACGGACTTGAAAGACCCTTCCTTGGTCAAATGTCCTTGAAACGACAATGCTACCTTCACAAGTGCGGTACTTACATTTCACAGCAATCTTCAAAAGTCTTGACGGCATATTTAGGTTCACAATAACATTTCCGTCGTTATTGCTGCTCACAATACTACTAGGCTTTGTTCTTACTGCCTTCAAAAAGTGAAAGTTTACGTCTAGAAGCACTGCATGTATACACTGTTTCTGCGGGAGACTTTTGAAGCAACTGATGTTTATTGTTCGGTTGTGTTTGGAACTGGTTGCCGTGAAACTTTCGTTTGGGGCTAAATTTCTTTACTGTCGGCATTTGTAGCACTGCGCACGCGCACGCTCAGACAGAAACAAAACAACACACAATAACTACAAAACCACATACGTATGCAATTTCGAAATCATATATTCTCAGAACTTTGTTTACATTCGAACCGTAGCCCTATAGATACGCGTGTAATTTGGTTCCAGCAGTCAGTGTCTTCTAGAATACATCTGTATTAACGATTCATATCTAACACTGAAAAAAAGGGAAGAACAAAATAATGCATCACGTATTCTGACGCACTTCAAACTGACAGATGGGCGTGGCCCCTGTGTAACATTACGCTCAGTCTCAATTGTAGAACGAAAGGAAAATTACAATGCCCATAAACTATACATTTTTGAAATCAGCATGAAATTCTCTCTTCTATTAACCAAGAAATATTTTTTTCAAACTTTTGGTCATTTTCACGAGCATGTCCCCTTAATATTATTCGTTCTTGGTTATGACTGAAAATCAAGTGAAAGGAGTTTCAGGTGTAAAGAAGTCGATGGAAAAGCAGCAGAGGAAAAGACGTGTAACTGTGTGAGGTTTCAGCTCGTGTAGAGCAGAGCACGTGGTGAACAGTTTCATAACATCGCCAAATCTGTGTGTGCCTGAAAATCTCCCAGCAGTTGAAAGGAGTCCACCCAAGGACACGTTTCAGCCAGTTAGCTTCCTTTGTCTCCAATCTCGGTGCCACATTCAGCCATAACAGGAGAAATTTAGCTGAAACGTGTCTGTCTGTATCTGCGCTATTTCGGAACAAAACGCGGACTTGATTTAAGGTTAGTACCATTGTTCGGAAAGTTGCGTAAAGTAAGTAGATGTCTTTCACGTAGGAAAAAAATGGCGAGTGATTTTGACTTTATTTTGTAATACTGTTAGTTTGGTTCAAATGGCTCTGAGCACTATGGGACTTAACTTCTAAGTCCCTAGACTTAGAACTACTTAAACATAACTAACCTAAGGACATCACACACATCCATGCCCGAGGCAGGATTCGAACCTGCGACCGTAGCGCCTAGAACCGCTCGGCCACTCCGGCCGGCATACTGTTCGTTTGCTTGAATTTTTACGAAGTATTTACTTTTCTACTGCGTATTATGTGATCCAGATACTTCAGTACACTGCTGTAAATTAGATAAATGTATACCTAGTAGTTTCGGGGAAAATTGAGCTGTTGATACGTTTCTGGATCATTTAAGGCGAATGGAAACACCAAATCATTTCTTGCCCGCCTGTCTGAATCATCAAAAGGTTTAATCGAGTCTGTATTTATATTGTAATATAAGCAGTCACTGTAGGTACCATTAACTTTCCGATTCCCCGCAACCCCCGCCCCCCCCCCCCTCCAAAAAAAAAAAAATCCTGTGTGCGGGCCTGTGTCCAGCCATCTTATCCTTGGCCATCGTAACGTTCTCCGGAGCAGTCACATGTCTGTGTGTGGAGCTGTTGGTTTGCTTTCCTTGCCTTGTCCATTCGTTGGACATGGCTAGAACATTTGACAAACTGGCCTTAGTCACGGTTTCTTTTCAACTATGCGTACACTACAGATTTTCCCATCTACATCAACGTAATTACTCTGCTATTCATAGTGAAGTGCCTGGCAGAGGGTTCAATGAACCACCTTCAAGCTGTCTACCGTTCCACTCCCGAACGGCGCGCAGGAAAAACGGGCACTTACATTTTTCTGTGCGAGCCCTGATTTCTCTTATTTTATAGTGATGATCATTTCTCCCTATGTAGGTGGGTGCTAACAATGTTTTCGCAGTCGCAGGAGAAAACTGGTGATTGAAATTTCATGAGAAGATCCTGTCCCAACGAAAAACGCCTTTCTTTTCATTATTGCCACTCCGATTCACGCATCATGTCTCTGACACTATGTCCCCTGTATCGCGATAATACAAAACGAGCTGCCCTTCTTTGTACTTTTTCGATGTCATCCGTCAGTCCCACCTGATGCGGATCCCACACCGCACAGCAATACTCCAGAATAGGGCGGACAAGCGTGGTGTAAGCAGTCTCTTTAGTGGACCTGTTGCACCTTCCAAGTGTTCTGCCAGTGAATCGCGCAATCTCTGGTCTGCTCTACCCACGACATTATCTACGTGATGGTTCCAATTCAGGATATTTGTACTTGTAATCCCTAAGTATGTAGTTGAATTTACAGCCTTCAGATTTGTGTCACATACTGCGTAATCGAAATTTAGCGGATTTCTTTTTGTACTCATGTGAATAACTTCACACTTATTTTTTGCGTTTCTTAAGGTGTCGTTCCGAATTTGCTGCACCATAATTCGTAAGAACCTTATTTCCGCGCCTTGTAGTTTGTTACTCACATGTTTGATTGCAACACTCCAGGTCACAAATTTTTATTATATTTTCGATGACCGGATTGACAGAGTCTAGTGAAATTCGTTATTATTATTAAGCCTTAATATTAGACTATTTTGTTACTGTCGGTGAAATGCTAGTGGGAACCCTCCGAAGGACGTCGTAGACCTCTTTCACGATCGCAGAGGGGGGGGGGGGGGGGGGGGGAGAGAGTGGTGAGATAGGCTCGACACAGACTATCACGTAGACCTGTAGTATGGGGAAATCGCCTGTAATGTCATTTTTGAAGTCTAAATGTATTTTAACAACTTTTATTTTCGAAAATTACGTTGCAAATTTTTCAGTTTTTGTCGTTTTTCACTCTTACTTCGCTTAATATCTTCCAGTTTTTCTTGTTGATAGCTTTCATTATGATGAAAGTCCGTGGCCTTACAAAACCCGTCAAAGCTCTCCATTCTTTGATATTTAAACCTTCAAAAGCTTTTGGGTTAAGATCAATGAAATTGGAGTGGAACTGTTAGGAAATTCCCTTGCCATTTTCAAAGCGAATTCGATAACACTTTTAGTTGACCTCATTGAGGAGCCTCTTGCAATCGTTTCAAGGGAGTTATTTCCCGAAACAATTACGTGATCAATTAGTTTAACATAAACGTGTTGTAATTCGGGGTGTTCACGCGTAAGTGTGTAAGCAACATGTCCTTCAGTCATCTCTAACAGCTCAACATTTTCCTTCAAATCTGGAACATTTTCCCCTTTTGTTATCCGGTTCAGTTCTCAAAAATTACTCCCACGCCGGAAACAAGTTGAACTTGGTTGTTATCGCATTCACTGTCCTGTAGATAGACAATAAGTGAAGACTTCAAGGAAGATGGTGGTTCTATAGTGGTATTTCGAATTTCTGCCAATATATTAGCAATTAAAGTATGCTAGTCTTTCTCATTGTTGCGTATAGTTGATAGCATTGCGCGCGCATTCCGGCCCAAAAGTGAAAGACCTAATTCTTTGGGAGACAGTGGTAGGCAAAGGGTGATCACAGAATCTCTTCACTCCTCTTCGGAAAATCAGCTTTCCAGGATACCGTGATGCCATCTGCTGTGGTTAGTAGAAGTGCTGATGGTGCAGCAAAGTATTAATTTTTGACTTGAACAAAACTTAACTCTAACAAATCCCTCAGTACTCTGATAATTATTATGCTGTTAACTCCGCAACTCAGCCGCCAGTCAGTAATAAAACTTGATGCTGCTGTAAAGAATCTCGTTTTCGCTCGTAAACGCAATTACAACACGGTACATACTGGCAGTTGGGCGCTGGTTCGGTTCACTGTGACGTCATCGGCGCGGCTCGCTACTGAGTACACATCACGTGGTCCCAAACGTGTAACCAAGTAATCGCTGCTGTTTCATCCCAAGGTTGCATACAGGAGCGGAAGAAATGTTCTTGTTATGCACGCCTGAAAGTACTATAGCAGTGATAAGTGTGACACGTGGCGAGGAAGTAATAATAAACGAGATGAAAACTTCAAAATTCTTAGGTGCCGATATTCGTGAGAATTCAGATTGGATCCAGCGCATTACAACTTAGTTCAGGCACATTTTCTCTTGGTAGTAGATTTAGCATATTTTCGTTCAGTAATATCGTATGGAATAATGTTGTGCGGTTACTCATGTAAGAAAGTCTTCGTTGGCCAGAAATGTGCTGTAAGAATAATGTGTGCTGGTCACCGAAGATCATGTTGTAGACATTTTTTGAGGAGTTGAGCAATCCGATTACTGCTTCCAAGTATACTTATTCCCTCGTGAAGTTTGTTGTAAATAATCCACTACAATTCAAAAGGAACAATGATGGCTGTAATTACAGTACGACACGGAAAAAAGACATTCACGGCTCGACATTACGACTATGTTTAGCAAAAAAAGGGGGACGCACGATGTCGCTCCCAAAATTTCTGATAACATTAGTGAGTAACGTAAAATGTCTGACAAACAGCAAAGTTCAAAGTGAAAACAGACTAATTCCTATTATTGCAGTGTGTGAAAGGTGGTGGGTAGGAATTGCTAACACACATACGTATACGTTTAAAAATTCTTATGGATGTTAACCATGTAACCATATTTACACGGTCTAAGGCGCTGCAGTCATGGACTGTGCGGCTGGTCCCGGCGGAGGTTCGAGTCCTCCCTCGGGAATGTGTGTGTGTGTGTGTGTGTGTGTGTGTGTGTGTGTGTGTGTGTGTGTGTGTGCGTGCGTGCGTGCGTGCGTGCGTGCGTGCGTGCGTGCGTGCGCGCGCGCGCGCGCGCTTGTCCTTAGGATAATTTAGGTTAAGTAGTGTGTAAGCTTAGGGACTGATGACCTTAGCAGTTAAGTCCCATAAGATTTCACACACATTTGAACATATTTTCAACTTCGTCTGTGACGTGAATCTAAGTTACGTGTTCCACATCATTAGGACTTACCGTGCAAAATGATGCACGGAACATGAAACTAACTAACGAAAGCTGTCTGCACACGGGCTGTGGTTTGTCAACTTGTCGTCGAACGCTCAGAAACGATGCGGTAACTTTGGGTGTGCCTCAGCGTGTTGTACACGGTTGCACCACTCTCCAGAGGCAGTTGTCGGCTGTGTGCGGCTCGCAAATAGCACTGTTTTCTTGACGAGATGGACGGGCGTGAAATCCCTACTTTAGCTCCGCTACATCGCACCTTTCCTCCCTCGTCCATATGGTAGTCATGTTGTTCTGTCCGTACCATACATCAACAAAAACATCAGTGCCTATGAGCAGCTTAAAAGGCAAAAATGGCAGTACTACAAGATGTACAACTTCGCTTTCGCCGTTCGCCGATAGGTAGCGACAACGGTAAGTAGCGCTCGAAAGAAACAGACCGCAGACGTCAGTCAACGTAACCTCATTCGAGCATTAGTCGATTTTTGTTCTGCATCCTAAAGTTGTTCTCGATTGAAAATGTCAGTTTACGAGCCCAGTTCTCGTCATTTGCGGAAGGTGTTTCTGTTTTGTTACAATACGAAGGAAAGAGCGGCTGAGTCTCATCGAATGCTCTCAAGTACGTATGGTAACGTCATTTGCGGGAGGCGTTACTGTTTTGTTACAATACGAAGGAAAGAGCGGCTGAGTCTCATCGAATGCTCTCAAGTACGTATGGTAAGGGCGCTATTTGTGAAAGAACGTGTCGTAAGTGGTTTCAACGCTTCAAGAACGGTGATTTTTCAACGTCGTAGACCGGCATTTTGGTGGGAGAGATAATGTTTTCGAAGATACAGAATTGGAGACATGGCTGAGTGAAGACTCGCGTCAAAGTCGAGAAGAACTGGCCCGATTACTGGGAGTGACACAGCGAGCCATTTCAAAACGTCTCGAGGCTATGGGCACGATTCAGAAAGAAGGATCTTGGGTCCCGTGAGTGCTCAAACCGAGAGACGTTGAACTGCGTTTCTGTGTTTAACAGTGTCTTCAGAGGCAAAAACGGAAGCGATTTCTGCATCGCATTGTGACCGGGGACGAAATATGGGTTCATTACGATAGTACTAAACGCAAAAAATCATGGGCATATCCGGCCATGCTTCCACGTCGACGGCCAAACCGAATATTCACGGCTCCGAGATCATGCTCTGCATTTGGTGGGACCAGCTCGGCGTCGTGTACTACGAGGTGTTAAAACCGAGTGAAACAATCACACGTGCTCCTTATCGAACGCAATTAATGCGTCTGAGCAGAGCATTAAAAGACGAACGGCCGCAATACAGCGAGAGGCACGATAATGTGATTTTTCACCACGACAAC
The DNA here is from genome assembly GCF_023898315.1 of Schistocerca nitens. Taxonomy (NCBI): domain Eukaryota; kingdom Metazoa; phylum Arthropoda; class Insecta; order Orthoptera; family Acrididae; genus Schistocerca; species Schistocerca nitens. The sequence continues at coordinate 221,420 of NW_026045996.1, read as the reverse complement.
GCTCGACCCGACGTTACGAAAGAGGTCGAAACGTACTTGCAAACGTTAAAATGGTTAAGCTCCCTCTGACTACCACCTGTTTAGATCAATGGCCTGGCTGACCAACACTTACGATCTCATGAAGAAGTCACATATCGGATCGATTCGTGGATCGCTTCAAAAGATGAACAATTTTCTCGACGCTGGATCCGTACACCGCCCGAAAGATGGCAGAACGTAGTGGCCAGTGATGGAAAATACTTTGAATGATACATGTGTAACCAATTTGTTTAATTAAAGCCTCAAATGTTGGGGAAAAAACGGCGGAAGCAAAGTTGCACACCTTTTATATTCGGTCAATAATGACGTCGACTTATAAAAGTTTCATTACAGAATAGAGTCATCCAAATTTGCAGTAGTCCTGCACACAGGATAAAAATTACTGCCGCATTCTCACATTTTAGTAAAACCTTGATGTAATTCGTAAGCGATCGCTGTTGCTACTCAGTAACAGAATCTTTACAACAGGTGAAATATAAAACTCGAAACAGGAGAGTGCAAAATATCTTACTACAATTAGTGGGCGCTGTTCTGTAGACAAAGTCAATCAAATAAACTCGCTCCTCAGAGAGACTGCACTTAACATTTACATAACATCACATATTGTAGAAGATACTTTTATTACGTTAATAACAGGATTTCTGAACCGCTATTAGAAAAACGCGAAGGGGAGTAAAAATAAACTGGATGTTGTAAAACGACCTCGTCACATTATAACTCTTACGTCTCTATTCATTACGCTACGCTAAACTTCTCCAGCGTGTGACCTCGTCCTTCTGAGCACTCTAATCGTAAATATGTTATTAACTGAATTTTAATTGTAAAAAAGCTTACTAAGAAATGTGTTTGTAGTGGATCTTCAATGTTCGTTTGCGTTGAAACGGTATACGTCCAGCCGGCCGCTGTGGCCGATCGGTTCTAGACGCTTCAGTCCGCAACCGCGCTGCTGCTACGGTCGCAGGTTCGAATCCTGCCTCGGGCACGGACGTGTGTGATGACCTTAGGTTAGTTATGTTTAAGTAGTTCTAAGTTCTAGGGGACTGATGACCTCAGATGTTTAGTGCTCGGAGCCATTTGAACCATTTGGTATACTTTCATCAGATGTAAGTTGTTGTTGTTGTTGTTGTTGTTGTTGTTGTTGTGGTCTTCAGTCCTGAGACTGGTTTGATGCAGCTCTCCATGCTACTCTATCCTGTGCAAGCTTTTCCATTTCCCAGTACCTACTGCAACCTACATCCTTCTGAATCTGCTTAGTGTATTCATCTCTTGGTCTCCCTCTACGATTTTTACTCTCCACGCTGCCCTCCAATTCTAAATTGGTGATCCCTTGATGCCTCAAAACATGTCCTACCAACCGATCCCTTCTTCTAGTCTAGTTGTGCCACAAACTTCTCTTCTCCCCAATCCTATTCAATACTTCCTCATTAGTTATGTGATCTACCCATCTAATCTTCAGCATTCTTCTGTAGCACCACATTTCGAAAGCTTCTATTCTCTTCTTGTCCAAACTATTTATCGTCCATGTTGCACTTCCATACATGGCTACACTCCATACGAATACTTTCAGAAATGACTTCCTGACACTTAAATCAATACTGGATGTTAACAAATTTATCTTCTTCAGAAACGCTTTCCTTGCCATTGCCAGTCTACATTTTATATCCTCTCTACTTCGACCAGCATCACCCGACTTAGACTACATTCCATTATCCATGTTTTGCTTTTCTTGCTGTTCATCTTATATCCTCCTTTCAAGACACTGTCCATTCCATTCAACTGCTCTTCCAAGTCCTTTGCTGACTATGACAGAATTACAGTATCATATCTCCAATTTCATCTTCATCTACATCCTCTTCCATTTCCATAAATTGTCCTCCAGTACATCGCTCTTGTATAGACCCTCTATATACTCCTTCCACCTTTCTGCTTTCCCTTCTTAGAACTGGGTTTCCATCTGAGCTCTTGTTATACATACAAGTCGTTCTCTTATCTCCAAAGGACCCTTTAATTTTCCTGTAGGCTGTATCTATCTTACCCCTAGTGAGATAGGCCTCTACATCCTTACATTTGTCCTCTAGCCATCCCTGCTTAGCCATTTTGCACTTCCTGTCGATCTCATTTTTGAGACGTTTGTATTCCTTTTTGCCTGCTTCATTTACTGCATTTTTATATTTTCTCCTTTCATCAATTAAATTCAGTATTTCTTCTGTTACCCAAGGATTTCTACTAGCCCTCGTCTTTTTACCTACTTGATCCTGTGCTGCCTTCACTACTTCATCCCTCAAAGCTACCCATTCGTCTTCTACTGTATTTCTTTCCCCCATTCCTGTCAATTGTTCCCTTATGCTCTCCCTGAAACTCTCTACAACCTCTGGTTCTTTCAGTTTATCCAGGTCCCATATCCTTAAATTCCCACCTGTTTGCAGTTTCTTCAGTTTTAATCTACAGTTCATAACCAATAGATCGTGGTCAAGTCCACATCTGCCCCTGGAAATGTCACAATTTAAAACCTGGTTCCTAAATCTCTGTCTTACCATTATATAATCTATCTGATACCTTTTAGTATCTCCAGGATTCTTCCAGGTATACAACCTTCTTTATGTAAGTATGATGTAAGTTAAGATTCGAAAATTCTTGTACCACCAATACGACGTTTCCTGCACTTTAATCACAACAGACAGTACCAATGGCCGGGATGGTTCCTTTGAAAGGGCACGGCCGATTTCCTTCCCAATCCTTCCCTAACCCGAGCTTGCGCTCCGTCTCTAATGATCTCGTTGTCGACGGGACGTTAAACACTTATCACCACCAGTACCAATAATTGGCATATTTTTCGAGAGAGAATTCTGCTGCTACGTTGATACGGGTTATATCCATACATCTACACCTGTACTCTGCAAACCACCGTGAGGTGCATGGCAGAGGGCACGTCTTACTATACCAGATATTAGGGTTTCTATCCCAATCCATTCATGTATGGAGCACGGGCAAGAGTGAGTGTTTTGAATGGCTGTCAGCACGCACTACTTGTTCTGATCTTATCCTCACCGTCTCTATGTGAGCGATACGTAGGGGGTTTGTAGTGTATCTCTAGAGTAATCAGTTAAACCCGGCTCTTGAAACTTTGTTAATAGACTTTCTCGGGATGGTTTACATTTGCCTTAGTCTGTCAGTCCACTACTTTCAGTATATCTGACACTCTCCTACAGATTAAAAAAACCTGTGGCCATTCGTGCTGCCTTTGTCCGTAAATATTTTACATCTGCATCCACACGGATACTCTACGAATCACATCAAGTGCCTGGCAGAGGGGTTCACCGAACCACCTTCACAATTCTCTATTATTCCAATCTCGCATAGCACGCGGAAAGAACGAACACATGTATCTTTCCGTACGAGCTCTGATTTCCCTTATTTTATCGTGGTGATCGTTTCTCCCTATGTTGGTCGGTGTCAACAGAATATTTTCGCATTCGGAGCAAAAAGTTGTTGATTGGAATCTCGTGAGGAGATCCCGTCGCAACGAAGAACGCCTTTGTTTTAATGATGTCCAGCCCAAATACTGTATCATTTCAGTGACACTGTCTCCTATATTTCGCGATAATACAAAACGCGCTGCACTTCTTTGAACTTTTTCGATGTATTCCGTCAGTCCTATCTGGTAAAGATCCCACACCACGCAGCAGTATTCTAAAAGAGGACGGACAAGCGTAGTGTAGGCAGTCTCCTTAGTAGGTCTGTTACATTTTGAGAGTGTCCTGCCAACAAAACGCAGTTTTTGGTTAGCCTTCCCCAACAACATTTTCTATGTGTTCGTTCCTATTTAAGTTGTTCGTAATTGTAATATCTAGGTATTTAGTTGAATTTACTTACCTTTAGATTTGACTGATTTATCGTGTAACCGAAGTTCAACGAATTCCTTTTAGCACTCATGTGGATGATCTCTCACTTTTCGTTATTTAGGGTCCATTGCCGATTTTCGCACCATTCAGGTATCTTTTGTAAATCGTTTTGCAGTTTGTTTTGATCGTCTGATGACTCTACTAGTCGATAAACGACAGCGACATCTGACAAACAACCGAAGACGGCTGCTCAGATTGACTCCCAAGTCGTTTATATAGATAAGAAACAGCAAAGGGCCTATAACACTGCATTGGGGAACGCCACAAATCACTTCTGTTTTACTCGATGACTTTACGTCAGTTACTACGAACTGTGAACTCTGACATGAAGTAACAAATCCAGTGACATACCTGAAACGACATCCCATAAGCACGCAGTTTCACTACGAGCCGGTTGTGTGGTACCGTGTCAAAAGCCTTCCCCGAAATCCAGAAATACGGAATCGATCTGAAATCCCTTGTCAATAGCACTCATCACAACCTGCGAGTACAGAGATAGTTGTGTTTCACAAGGAGGATGTTTTCTAAACCCATGTTGACTGTGTGTCAGTGGACACTGTCCTAGATAATTCAGAATCCTGCTGCATAGTGATTTGGGGCTGTTATTTAGTGGATTACTCCTACCACCTTTCTTGAATATTAGTGTGACCTGCGCAATTTTCCAGTCTTTGGTTACGGATCTTTCGTCGAGCGAACGGTTGTATATGATTGTCAAGTACGAAGCTAATGCATCAGCATACTCCGAAACGAACCTAATTGGTATACAGTGTGGACCGGAAGACAAGCTTTTATTAAGTGATTTGAGTTGATTCACTACTCCGAGGAAATTTACTTCTACGTTACTCATGCTGGCACCTGTTCTTGTTTCGAATTGTGGATTGTTTACTTCGTCTTCTTTTGTGAAGGCATCTCGGAAGGCTGTGTTTAGTAACTCCGCTTTGCCACCACTGTCTTCCATAGCATCTCCATTGCCGTCGCGCAGTTGGTCCTGTCTGGTACCTCGCCCCCACAGCCTTGAGCAGTATTCTAGAAACGGTCCCACGAACGATTTGTAAGCCTTGGACTCATTGCACTCCGGCAGTATTCCACCAATAAATCGAATTCTGCCACCTACGACGTAACTCAACAGAATATAAAACTGACCAAATACTGCGCCCCAAAGCGACCGGTGTGCATTTTGAAGTTGATTAGGTTTTTAGTCGTGTCTGGTTTTGCGGCTACATATGCCGGATGCCCTGCTGTTGAGCCTCAGAACGTCGCAAACAAACAAACAACTCGTAGCGCGTATTGGTGTGTGTGTGTGTGTGTGTGTGTGTGTGTGTGTGTGTGTGTGTGTGTGTGTGTGTGTGTGTGTGAGTGTGTGACATGTGGGGGGTATCAGTGACAGCTTAGGGCCTAGCAGATAGGGACCACGGATAAGCGCTGGAGATAAACCGGTCTGATGATAAACAGCTCGCGGACCCCCTCTTGACAGATGCGGTGTGGCTGCGACGAGTGGTAAACACCAGCTGCCGCTCGCTATCTGCCGCTGTTACCTCACCCACAATCCGCCTCTCCCGCTCTAGCGGACATTTAATGCTTATCAGATCAGATGTGCCGTGCTGCTTAGCAATCAATCGTTTCGCTGTCCAACGTCCCGCTTGGTTAAGAGCCTTGTTATGTTGATAATTTTCAGGTTAGGTTCGTCTGTGTGCAACTTTGAAAACAAAACAAAAAAAAAATCGTGACACATAGATTTGGCATTATCTTTTGAAAGGCAACATTGGTGGCCAGAGAAGTGTACGGATATTTGTCTGTATACTATTCCTATTTGTGTATTAGACACTGTATTTCCTGGCTGGAAGCATTTCTGTCGTATTCTACCTTTCCACAACGTAGTGAAAGCCCAAATTTTTACTTACAATCTGCGTAGCTGCTGCTCTTCAGTTGTACTCGCGTTGTTAGTGTTTAAAGCCTATGTTTGGCTACAAGTCGTTCGAAATGTCACTAGTACTGCAATGAGAATATGGAAAACGTGCGGTTCTCGCATGAAGATTGTTAACATAAGACTTTTAGGGGTGTAGAGGGTAAATGTATCTATTTGAAGTAACGGTTTCTGCACTGGAAACGACGGAGTGGAAAGTCGCAAGCGAAAATCGTTCTGATACTTCTCACACTGGACTACATGTACAGCTACTGTTGTTGCTAAGATTGCGGGTGGTGTGGACCAAAACAACGGAAAAAGTCTAGTAAAAAGAAGTCTGTAAAACGTAAGAGCTAAGAGCACTTCTTCATCGTCGATAACCGAGCGACTGAGCGCAGTCGTTAGCACAACGGACTCGCATTCGAGAGGACGACGGTTCAAAACCTCGTCCGGCCATCTTTATTTAGGTTTTCCGCAATTTCGCCGAATCGCTTCAGGCAAATGCTGGGGTGGTTCCTTAGGAAGGACACAGCCGATTTCCTTCCCTAGTCTGATAAGACTGATGACGTCGATGTTTGGACCCCTCTCCCCAAATCATCCAGCCAGCCATCTCTCATACTGCGAAATACATCTTTTTTTTCCCGTGTCTTTTTTTTCTTTCCGTGACTTTCTTTTCCATCTTCTGGCGGTGGTGTCTTTCTTTCCTATCTTCTGGTGGTGGTGTCTTCCTTCTTTTCTATCTTCCGGTGGTGGTGTCTCCTTTCTTTTCTATCTTCCGGTGGTGGTGTCTCCTTTCTTTTCTATCTTCCGGTGGTGGTGTCTCCTTTTTTTCCTATCTTCCGGTGGTGGTGTCTCCTTTTTTTCCTATCTTCCGGTGGTGGTGTCTCCTTTTTTTCCTATCTTCCGGTGGTGGTGTCTCCTTTTTTTCCTATCTTCCGGTGGTGGTGTCTCCTTTTTTTCCTATCTTCCGGTGGTGGTGTCTCCTTTTTTTCCTATCTTCCGGTGGTGGTGTCTCCTTTTTTTCCTATCTTCCGGTGGTGGTGTCTCCTTTTTTTCCTATCTTCCAGTGGTGGTGTCTCCTTTTTTTCCTATCTCTTCCCGTGGTGGTGGTGTCTCCTTTTTTTCCTATCTCTTCCCGTGGTGGTGGTGTCTCCTTTTTTTCCTATCTCTTCCCGTGGTGGTGGTGTCTCCTTTTTTTCCTATCTCTTCCCGTGGTGGTGGTGTCTCCTTTTTTTCCTCTCTCTTCCCGTGGTGGTGGTGTCTCCTTTTTTTCCTCTCTCTTCCCGTGGTGGTGGTGTCTCCTTTTTTTCCTATCTTCCCGTGGTGGTGGTGTCTCCTTTTTTTTCTATCTTCCCGTGGTGGTGGTGGTGTCTCCTTTTTTTTCTATCTTCCAGTGGTGGTGGTGTCTCCTTTTTTTCCTATCTTGCCGTGGTGGCGGTGTCTCATTTTTTTCCTATCTTGCCGTGGTGGCGGTGTCTCATTTTTTTCCTATCTTGCCGTGGTGGCGGTGTCTCATTTTTTTCCTATCTTGCCGTGGTGGCAGTGTCTCATTTTTTTCCTATCTTGCCGTGGTGGTGGTGTCTCCTTTTTTTCCTATCTTCCCGTGGTGGTGGTGTCTCCTTTTTTTTCTATCTTCCCGTGGTGGTGGTGGTGTCTCCTTTTTTTTCTATCTTCCCGTGGTGGTGGTGTCTCCTTTTTTTCCTATCTTGCCGTGGTGGCGGTGTCTCATTTTTTTCCTATCTTGCCGTGGTGGCGGTGTCTCATTTTTTTCCTATCTTGCCGTGGTGGCGGTGTCTCATTTTTTTCCTATCTTGCCGTGGTGGCGGTGTCTCATTTTTTTCCTATCTTGCCGTGGTGGCAGTGTCTCATTTTTTTCCTATCTTGCCGTGGTGGCGGTGTCTCATTTTTTTCCTATCTTGCCGTGGTGGTGGTGTCTTATTTTTTTCCCTATCTTGCCGTGGTGGCGGTGTCTTATTTTTTTCCCTATCTTGCCTTAGTGGCGGTGTCGTATATTTTCCCTATCTTGCCGTGGTGGCGGTGTCTTATATTTTCCCTATCTTGCCGTGGTGGCGGCGTCTTATATTTTCCCTCTCTTGCCGTGGTGGCGGTGTCTCATTTTTTCCCTATCTTGCCGTGGTGGCGGTGTCTTATATTTTCCCTATCTTGCCGTGGTGGCGGTGTCTTATATTTTCCCTATCTTGCCGTGGTGGCGGTGTCTTATATTTTCCCTATCTTGCCGTGGTGGCGGTGTCTTATATTTTCCCTATCTTGCCGTGGTGGCGGTGTCTTATATTTTCCCTATCTTGCCGTGGTGGCGGTGTCTTATATTTTCCCTATCTTGCCGTGGTGGCGGTGTCTTATATTTTCCCTATCTTGCCGTGGTGGCGGTGTCTTATATTTTCCCTATCTTGCCGTGGTGGCGGTGTCTTATATTTTCCCTATCTTGCCGTGGTGGCGGTGTCTTATATTTTCCCTATCTTGCCGTGGTGGCGGTGGTCTCCTTTCTTTCCTATCTTCCCTTGGTGGCGGTGGTCTCCTTTCTTTCCTATCTTCCCTTGGTGGCGGTGGTCTCCTTTCTTTCCTATCTTCCCTTGGTGGCGGTCTCTCCTTTTTTTCCTATCTTCCCTTGGTGGCGGTCTCTCCTTTTTTTCCTATCTTACCGTGGTGGCGGTGTCTCCTTTTTTTCCTATCTTACCGTGGTGGCGGTGTCTCCTTTTTTTCCTATCTTACCGTGGTGGCGGTGTCTCCTTTTTTTCCTATCTTACCGTGGTGGCGGTGTCTCCTTTTTTTCCTATCTTACCGTGGTGGCGGTGTCTCCTTTTTTTCCTATCTTCCCGTGGTGGCGGTGTCTCCTTTTTTTCCTATCTTCCCGTGGTGGCGGTGTCTCCTTTTTTTCCTATCTTCCCGTGGTGGCGGTGTCTCCTTTTTTTCCTATCTTCCCGTGGTGGCGGTGTCTCCTTTTTTTCCTATCTTCCCGTGGTGGCGGTGTCTCCTTTTTTTCCTATCTTCCCGTGGTGGCGGTGTCTCCTTTTTTTCCTATCTTCCCGTGGTGGCGGTGTCTCCTTTTTTTCCTATCTTCCCGTGGTTGCGGTGTCTCCTTTCTTTCCTATCTTCCCGTGGTTGCGGTGTCTCCTTTCTTTCCTATCTTCCCGTGGTGGCGGTGTCTCCTTTTTTTCCTATCTTCCCGTGGTGGCGGTGTCTCCTTTTTTTCCTATCTTCCCGTGGTGGCGGTGTCTCCTTTTTTTTCCTATCTTCCCGTGGTGGCGGTGTCTCCTTTTTTTCCTATCTTCCCGTGGTGGCGGTGTCTCCTTTTTTTCCTATCTTCCCGTGGTGGCGGTGTCTCCTTTTTTTCCTATCTTCCCGTGGTGGCGGTGTCTCCTTTTTTTCCTATCTTCCCGTGGTGGCGGTGTCTCCTTTTTTTCCTATCTTCCCGTGGTGGCGGTGTCTCCTTTTTTTCCTATCTTCCCGTGGTGGCGGTGTCTCCTTTTTTTCCTATCTTCCCGTGGTGGCGGTGTCTCCTGTTTTTTCCTATCTTCCCGTGGTGGCGGTGTCTCCTTTTTTTCCTATCTTCCCGTGGTGGCGGTGTCTCCTTTTTTTCCTATCTTCCCGTGGTGGCGGTGTCTCCTTTTTTTCCTATCTTCCCGTGGTGGCGGTGTCTCCTTTTTTCCTGTCTTCCCGTGGTGGCGGTGTCTCCTTTTTTTCCTGTCTTCCCGTGGTGGCGGTGTCTCCTTTTTTTCCTGTCTTCCCGTGGTGGCGGAGTCTCCTTTTTTTCCTGTCTTCCCGTGGTGGCGGTGTCTCCTTTTTTTCCTGTCTTCCCGTGGTGGCGGTGTCTGTTTTTTTTCCTGTCTTCCCGTGGTGGCGGTGTCTGTTTTTTTTCCTGTCTTCCCGTGGTGGCGGTGTCTGTTTTTTTTTCCTGTCTTCCCGTGGTGGCGGTGTCTGTTTTTTTTTCCTGTCTTCCCGTGGTGGCGGTGTCTGTTTTTTTTCCTGTCTTCCCGTGGTGGCGGTGTCTCCTTTTTTTCCTCTCTCTTCCCGTGGTGGCGGTGTCTCCTTTTTTTCCTATCTCTTCCCGTGGTGGCGGTGTCTCCTTTTTTTCCTATCTCTTCCCGTGGTGGCGGTGTCTCCTTTTTTTCCTCTCTCTTCCCGTGGTGGCGGTGTCTCCTTTTTTTCCTCTCTCTTCCCGTGGTGGCGGTGTCTCCTTTTTTTCCTCTCTCTTCCCGTGGTGGCGGTGTCTCCTTTTTTTCCTCTCTCTTCCCGTGGTGGCGGTGTCTCCTTTTTTTCCTCTCTCTTCCCGTGGTGGCGGTGTCTCCTTTTTTTCCTCTCTCTTCCCGTGGTGGTGGTGTCTCCTTTTTTTCCTATCTCTTCCCGTGGTGGTGGTGTCTCCTTTTTTTCCTATCTCTTCCCGTGGTGGTGGTGTCTCCTTTTATTCCTATCTCTTCCCGTGGTGGTGGAGTCTCCTTTTATTCCTATCTTCCCGTGGTGGTGGTGTCTCCTTTTATTCCTATCTTCCCGTGGTGGTGGTGTCTCCTTTTTTTCCTATCTCTTCCCGTGGTGGCGGTGTCTCCTTTTTTTCCTATATCTTCCCGTGGTGGCGGTGTCTGTTTTTCTTCCTATCTTCCCGTGGTGGTGGCGGTGTCTCGATTTCTTCCTATCTTCCCGTGGTGGTGGTGTCTCCTTTTCTTCCTATCTTCCCGTGGTGGTGGTGTCTCCTTTTCTTCCTATCTTCCCGTGGTGGTGGTGTCTCCTTTTCTTCCTATCTTCCCGTGGTGGTGGTGTCTCCTTTTCTTCCTATCTTCCCGTGGTGGTGGTGTCTCCTTTTCTTCCTATCTTCCCGTGGTGGCGGTGTCTCCTTTTCTTCCTATCTTCCCGTGGTGGTGGTGTCTCCTTTTCTTCCTATCTTCCCGTGGTGGCGGTGTCTCCTTTTCTTCCTATCTTCCCGTGGTGGCGGTGTCTCCTTTTCTTCCTATCTTCCCGTGGTGGCGGTGTCTCCTTTTCTTCCTATCTTGCCGTGGTGGCGGTGTCTCCTTTTCTTCCTATCTTGCCGTGGTGGCGGTGTCTGCTTTTCTTCCTATCTTGCCGTGGTGGCGGTGTCTCCTTTTCTTCCTATCTTGCCGTGGTGGCGGTGTCTCCTTTTCTTCCTATCTTGCCGTGGTGGCGGTGTCTCCTTTTCTTCCTATCTTGCCGTGGTGGCGGTGTCTGCTTTTCTTCCTATCTTGCCGTGGTGGCGGTGTCTCCTTTTCTTCCTATCTTGCCGTGGTGGCGGTGTCTCCTTTTCTTCCTATCTTGCCGTGGTGGCGGTGTCTCCTTTTCTTCCTATCTTGCCGTGGTGGCGGTGTCTCCTTTTCTTCCTATCTTGCCGTGGTGGCGGTGTCTTATGTTTTCCTTATCTTGCCGTGGTGGCGGTGTCTTATATTTTCCTTATCTTGCCGTGGTGGCGGTGACTCATTTTTTCCCTATCTTGCCGTGGTGGCGGTGACTCATTTTTTCCCTATCTTGCCGTGGTGGCGGTGACTCATTTTTTCCCTATCTTGCCGTGGTGGCGGTGTGTCATTTTTTGCCTATCTTGCCGTGGTGGCGGTGTGTCATTTTTTGCCTATCTTGCCGTGGTGGCGGTGTGTCATTTTTTGCCTATCTTGCCGTGGTGGCGGTGTGTCATTTTTTGCCTATCTTGCCGTGGTGGCGGTGTGTCATTTTTTGCCTATCTTGCCGTGGTGGCGGTGTGTCATTTTTTGCCTATCTTGCCGTGGTGGCGGTGTGTCATTTTTTGCCTATCTTGCCGTGGTGGCGGTGTGTCATTTTTTGCCTATCTTGCCGTGGTGGCGGTGTGTCATTTTTTGCCTATCTTGCCGTGGTGGCGGTGTGTCATTTTTTGCCTATCTTGCCGTGGTGGCGGTGTGTCATTTTTTGCCTATCTTGCCGTGGTGGCGGTGTGTCATTTTTTGCCTATCTTGCCGTGGTGGCGGTGTCTCATTTTTTCCCTATCTTGCCGTGGTGGCGGTGTCTCATTTTTTCCCTATCTTGCCGTGGTGGCGGTGTCTCATTTTTTCCCTATCTTGCCGTGGTGGCGGTGTCTCATTTTTTCCCTATCTTGCCGTGGTGGCGGTGTCTCATTTTTTCCCTATCTTGCCGTGGTGGCGGTGTCTCATTTTTTTTCCCTATCTTGCCGTGGTGGCGGTGTCTCATTTTTTTTCCCTATCTTGCCGTGGTGGCGGTGTCTCATTTTTTTTCCCTATCTTGCCGTGGTGGCGGTGTCTCATTTTTTTCCCCTATCTTGCCGTGGTGGCGGTGTCTCATTTTTTTCCCCTATCTTCCCGTGGTGCGTTGTCTTTTTTTTATTTTTTTTTCTTCCGGTGTCTCTTTCTTTCCGTGTTCAGACATAATGACCTTTCTAGACTCTGAGAAGCTCATCTGCAGAAACCAGCACGGTTTTTAGGAAACAGCGGTCATGCCTCTTTGTGGGTGATATACAACACGCTCTAGATACTGGCTCACAACAGGCTCTAGATACCGGCTCCCAGGTTTATGTCACATTTCTTGACTTTCGAAAGGTGTTTGACTGTTTTCCACCCTGTCGCTTGCTACAAAAAGTACATGCTTGCAGTCTATCCAATGACATATGCGGTTGGATAGATATTTTTCTAACAACAGAGAACAGTATGTCGTCCTGAATGGGGTGACTTCAACAGAATCAAGCATAACTTCAGGTGTGCTCCAGGGCAGCGTAATAGGTCCTCTGCTTTTTACGATTAATATAAACGATCTGGTTGATGGTACTGACAGTGGCATTAGACTGTTCGCCGATTATGTTGTAGTGTACAGGAAAGTAGTATCACACGAAAGTTGTGAACAAATCAATAAGGATTTGCAGAAAATAAATGTGTGGTTTAATGACTGGCACTTATCTCTCAATGTCAGTGAGTGGAACCTACTGCGTATAACAGGGCGAAAATCCCCATTAATATAAGAGTACAAAATAAATGCGCGATCCTTGGAAGCAGTAACATCCGTCAAGTATCTACGTGTGACTATTCGAAACGATCTCAAATTTAATGATTAGATTACACAAATAACAGGCAAGGCGAACTCTAGATAGCAATTTATGGTTAGAATCTTGAAGCGATGCAGTCCTTCAACAATGGAAATTGCTTAGAATACTGTAGTTCGCCTAGTCTTGGAGTACTGTTCGTCTGTGTGGTACCCTTACCAGTTGGGTCTGATTAAAGAGATTGAGAAGGTCCAAAGAAGAGCGGCAAGATTCGTGACTGGTACATTCAGCCATCGCGAGAGCATTACAAATCTCATAGAGAGTTTGAACTCTGATACACTTGCAAATGGACAATGGGAAACGGAAGGGGCTGCTCACTAAATTCCAAAATCCGATCCTCACCGAGGATGTACAGCATGTATTATTACCACCAACTTTCAAATCGCGCAACGATCACCATTCAAAGATAATTGAAATTAGAGCTCGTACTGAGGCGTTCAGACAGTCGTTTTTCCCACGTGATCCGCGAGTGACGCAGAGGGGGGGGGGGGGAATATGACTTTGGCGTGGACTGTGCCCTCCGCCACACATCGCTTGTTGGCTAGTGGGGTGTAGATGTAGAAGCAATAAAGATCAAAACAAGAAAAAAGTCTGGTAAATATGGCTCCTTACAGTACATACCCTAAGAGCATGAGTAGTACATTTTCGCTATTGCGAAAACACTTCTCACTTAATGAACTGAGCAAATGTCCATAGCTCTTAAGCTAGGCGTTTCAGAGCCAATATGTAGCAGACTTGTTAGGTCGCTACGGTTCTTCCTGTGAACGTCCTAAATATTGATCCACTCGTACTGGGATTCTTAGCCACATATGTAATAGCTCTCTGAAGCGGGGTATTTTGCCAGATAGACTGAAGTATGCCATTGTTAAACCGCTGTAAGGGGATACGTCTGATATCAACAACTACCGCCCAATACGTCTTCTGACTGCATTATCCAAAATTCTTGAAAAAGTAATGTGTTGTACAGTAACTTCACACCTTTGTAAGAATAAAGTTTTGACAAAATGTCAGTTTGGTTTCCAGAAGGGTTTTTCAACGGAAAATGCTATATACACTTTCACTAATGAAATATTAAATGCTGTGAGTAACCGGAAGTCACCCGTTGGGATTTTTTTGTCATCTATCAAAGGCTTTTGATTGTGTAAATCATGCAATACTTCTAGATAAGCTCAAGTATTGTGGTGTGAATGGTACAGTGCTCAAATGGTTTAAATCATACCTAACTGGAAGAGTGCAGAAAGTTGAAATAAACAGTTCACATAATATGCAAAAAACTGGTGATTCTCAAACTGGGGAACAATCGAGAATGGGGTGCCGCAAGGTTCGGTCTTGGGTCCTCTGCTGTTCTTAATATATATTAATGACTTGCAATTCTATTTTCACGAAGATGCGAAACTGGTACTTTTTGCCGATGATACAAGTATAGCTATCACACCCGACAGACAAGAATTAACTGTTAAAATTGTAAACGATGTTTTTCAGAAAAATCATTAAGCGGTTCTCTGCGAATGGGCTCTCATTAAACTTTGACAAAACACAGCATATACAGTTCCACACAGTAAATGGAATGACACCATTAATAAATATAGCCTTCGATCAGAAATCGGTAGCTAAGATAGAATATTAAAAATTTCTAGGTGTCTGCATTGATGAGAGGTTGAACTGGAAAAAAACACGCTGAGGATCTGCTGAAACGTTTGAGTTCAGCTACTTATGCTATTAGGGTCATTGAAAATTTTGGCGATATACATCTCAGTAATTTAGCTTACCGCGCCTATTTTCATTCTCTGCTTTCGTGTGGCATCATATTCTGGGGTAACTCATCATTGAGTAGAAGAGTGTTCATTGCACAAAATCGTGTAATCAGAATAACTGCTGGAGCTCATCCAAGATCACACTGCAGATACTTATTTAAAGAGCTAGAAATCTTCACTGCAGCCTCACAATATATATATATATATATATATATATATATATATATATATATATATATATATATATATATATATATGTGTGTGTGTATACTTTTGAAATTTGTTATTAACAATTAGAACGAATTCAAAAGTAACAGCAGTGTACATGGCTACAACACTAGGAGAAAGGATGATCTTCACTACTTAAGGTTAAATCTAACTTTGGCGCAGAAGGGGGTAAATAATGCTGCCACAAAAGTCTTTGGTCACTTACTAATAGCATCAAAAGTGTGACAGAAAGCCATATAGCATTTAAAAGGAAATTAAAAGAATTTCTTAATGGCAACTCCTTCCACTCATTAGATGAATTTTTGGATATAGTAAGTGGGTAATTTCCCTACCCCCACCAAAAACAAACAAAAAAATTAAAAATATTGTCATGTAATATTTTGTGTAATGTAATATCTTGTATAGACACCATTTATTAACCTGACACGTTCCACATCATTACAAAGTTTTGCATTCATGATCTATGGAACAAGTACCAATCTCATCTAATCTCTAATCTAATCTGCACGCTACATCTTTTGAGAACTAGTCGTTCAGATTAAAACAGGGGGTAGAGAACCTGAAAACATAATTTTGATTCTGGTACACATCATCCCTGACTGCAATTTATGATCCCACGAACGATTTTGGTGGTTTAATATGCTAATTGCAGCCCCTGACGTTCACAAAACTGCTCCAAATGGGCGACCGTTGGTGTGTGCACGCAGTACTTGGCGGAACCGTTAGTTGTCATGTCCGTTCCAAGATTCCTGGCATGTCTGCAGTACAACCACCAGCGATGGCAATTCTAACGGCGAGGGTTTTCTTATGTTTCCACAACGGTTTCAGGCAGCAGCCGCTTCGCATGCCCTCAGAGGAAGAACTCCACAAACGTGAAGCCGCTTCACCTGGTTGGCCAAACCAAAGAGCCACCTCTGCCGAACCATAAATTCCCATATCGGATGATTGCTCACGGCAATGCTCAAAGGGGTTGGTGCTGGAAGTACAACCCTCGCGTAAGGATCAGAGGTGCGCCCAACCACTGCAGCTTGGACTTCATTTGGTTCCCAAGGAACCTACTCCGGATTCGCTCTATCGCTCTGATATGTATTATAAGGACACCAGTGGTGTCTGGTGTGCCTTCCTCTTTGGCACCGACGATTTTCGGTATCGGCTTCCAGAATACTGCTCAGTATTTACAGCAGAGCTCTTGGCCCTGTATCAGGACACACAGTACATTCGGCGACACAGCCTTTATTTATTTATTGTTCCGTGGGACCAAATTAAGGAGAAGACTCCATGGTCATGGAACGAATCAATACGTGAAATTATAACACGATTGTAGAAACAGATAAAATGAAATACAAGAAACATTCAGGCGACAAGTCGTAAGTTTAAATAAAGAAAATCAACAATGTAACACGGGAATTTGTTTAATTTTTCAGCTCTTCCAGGAGCTCCTCGACAGAATAGGAGGAGTCAGTTATGAGAAAACTCTTCAATTTAGACTTAAAAGTGTTTGGGCTACTGCTAAGATTTTTGAGTTCTTGTGGTAGCTTATTGAAAATGGATGCAGCAGAATACTGCACTCCTTTCTGCACAAGAGTCAAGGAAGTGCATTCCACATGCAGATTTGGTTTCTGCCTAGTAGTAACTGAGTGAAAGCTGCTAACTCTCGGGGATAAGCTAATATTGCTAACAACAAAGGACATTAAAGAAAATATATACTGTGAGGGCAATGTCAAAATTCCCAGACTATTGAATAGGGGTCGACAAGGTATTCTCGAACTTACAGCACACGTAGCTCGAACAGCCCGTTTTTGAGCCAAAAATACCCTTTTTGGATCAGAAGAATTACCCCAAAAAATAATACCCTAAGACATAAGCGTATGAAAATATGCGAAGTAGACTACTTTTAGTGTTGAACTGTCACTTATTTCAGATACTGTTCTAATGGTAAATAAAGCAGCATTTAGTTTCTGAACAAGATCCTGAACATGGGCTTTCCACGACAGCTTACTATCTATCCGAACGCCTAGGAACTTGAACTGTTCCGTCTCACTTATAATATGCCCATTCTGTCTGATCAAAATATTGGTTCTTGTTGAATTGTGAGTTAGAAACTGTAAAAACTTAGTCTTACTGTGATTTAGCATCAAATTATTTTCCACAAGCCACGAACTTATTTCATGAAATACATTGTTTGATACTGTTTCAATATTACACACAAGATCCTTCACTATCAAGCTGGTGTCATCAGCAAAAAGAAATATTTTTGAATCACCTGTAATACTAGAAGGCACATCATTTATATACTAAATAAGAAACAGCAGTGGCCCCAGCACCGACCCTTGGGGAACGCCCCACTTAACAGTGCCCCATTGGGACTGAACATCACTACCACTCTCAATATTGCGGAGAATTACCTTCTGCTTTCTGTTCTTAAAGTAAGAGGCGAACCAATTGTAAGCTACTCCCCTTACTGCATAACGGTCCAACTTCTGCAGTAAAATTTGTGGTCAACACAGTCAAAAGCCTTCGTTAAATCAAAGAAAACACATAGAGTTCGCAACCTCACAGTGAAAAGAGAATATAGCATTTTCAGTTGTTAAACCATTTCTGTTACCAAACTGTACATTGGACAGCAAATTATGTGAATTTAAATGCTTCAGTAACGTTGTATATACAACCTTCTCGATAACTTTAGCAAACACCGATGGCATTGAAATAGGTCTGAAATTGTGAACATTATCCCTGTCTCCCTTTTCAGTTGCGTCATTTTCTCCGGCTCACTCAGCACCCTTCAGAGCTTGTATGTGCCGCATCATATCATTTATATAAATAAGAAACAGCAGTGGCCCCAGAAACGACCCGTACACCGTCCATCCCTTAGTGCAACGGGTCCTGGGAAACTGCCACTCGCTCTCCGTTGATGGAGCAACTGTGATGTTCATGTGGGTTCCTGACCACGTCGGTCTGACGGGAAACGAGTTTTACTGACGCTACTGACGAGGCGGCAGTCCTCGTACCTCAGTCCACGAGTTCCCACATTCCCTCCGATGATCCCTGTGTTGCCCTTTGTCAGGAGATGGTACCACTTTAGCATTACCATCGGACCTCCCTTCAAGGGAACGAGCTCCGGTTTATCAAGCCTCTCCCAGCGGCCCTCCCGCCTGGAGGACGTTACTTTAACTAAGCTTCCATATCGGGCACTGCCTTTCTAGCCGTCGTCATTCGCTAAGTCGCGCTACCCCGCCACTTTCTACACATTGCGCCCAACTTTTAACTATCCGCCACTTCCTGACGGAATGCCATTTTCTAACAGTTCCCGTTTCTGTTTACCATCTGAGATATTGGCCGTTTTAGCTCGGGTTCTCGATCGCCTTTTTCTTTTTATCCGTCCTAGTAATATAGCGAAGGAGAAACACTACTGGCCATTAAAAGTGCTACACCAGGAAGATGACGTGCTACAGAGGCGAAATTTAAGCGACAGGAAGAAGATGCTGTGATATGCAAATCATTAGCTTTTCAGAGCATTCACACAAGGTCGGCGCCGGTGGCGACACCTACAACGTTCTGACACGAGGAAAGTTTCCAACCGATTTCTCATACACAAACAGCAGTTGGCCTGATGAAACGTTGTTGTGATGCCTCCTGTAAGGAGGAGAAATGCGTACCATCACGTTTCCGACTTTGATAAAGGTCGCATTGTAGCCTATCGCGATTGCGGTTTATCGTATCGCGACATTGCTGCTCGCGTCGGTCGAGATCCCATGACTGTTAGCAGAATATGGAATCGGTCGGTTCAGGAGGGTAATACGGAACGCCGTGCTGGATCCCAACGGCCTCGTATCACTAGCAGTCGAGATGACAGGCATCTTATCCGCACGGCTATAACGGATCGTGCAGCCACGTCTCGATCCCTGAGTCAACAGATGGGGACGTTTGCAAGACGACAACCATCTGCACGAACAGTTCGACGACGTTTGCAGCAGCACGGACTATCAGCTCGGAGACCATGGCTGCGGTTAGCTTTGACGCTGCACCACAGACAGGAGCGCCTGCGATGGTGTACTCGACGACGAACATGGGTGCACGAATGGCAAAACGTCATTTTTTCGGATGAATCCGGGTTCTGTTTACAGCATCACGATGGTCGCATCCGTGTTTGGCGACATCGCCGTTAACGCACATGGGAAGCGTGTATTGGTCATCGCCATACTGGCGTATCACCCGGCGTGATGGTATGGGGTGCCATTGGTCACACATCTCGGTCACCTCTTGTTCGCATTGACGGCACTTTGAACATTGGACGTTACATTTCAAATGTGTTACGACCCGTGGCTCTACCCTTCATTCGATCTCTGCGAAACCCTACATTTCAGCAGGATAATGCACGGCCGCGTGTTGAAGGTCCTGTACGGGCCTTTCTGGATACAGAAAATGTTCGACTGCTGCCCTGGCCAGCACATTCTCCAGATCTCTCACCAACTGAAAACGTCTGGTCAATGGTGGCCGAGCAACTGGCTCGTCACAATACGCCAGTCACTACTCTTGATGAACTGTGGTATCGTGTTGAAGCTGCATGGGCAGCTGTACCTGTACACGCCATCCGAGCTCTGTTTGACTCAATGCCCAGGCGTATCACGGCCGTTATTACGGCCAGAGGTGTATAATTTTCATTTAAGGACCTCCATGTCTCTATGGCTTGTTTTACAGACCTTTCTCATGGTCCGTGGTTTGAGCTGTCTTCCCTTTCGCCGATTGCGCTCAACGTGTAGACCTTTTCAAGTCCTTTTATCTTCGTGTCTAACGGTTCTGCCACGAGTGCTTATGATGTCAGTTGTTTTTACGCGAAGAAAATAATAACTATAGCCAACAGTCCGTGCACAGAGCAGGGAATCATGTACCTCTCTCGGCAAATGCCTTTCCAAGATTGACGTCTGAAATACCCCTCTGTGATACAGACAAGGGGGAGATAAAGTCAATAATTAAATCACTGAAGATTAAGGACTCTTATGAATATGATGGAGGGCCTAGCAGAATATTAAAGTACTGTGCTGCACATGTTAGCCCTGTACTTAGCCACATTTGTAATTTTTCATTTAGGGATAGTCAGTTTCGTGAGCGATTAAAGTACTCAGTACTAAATGCTCTTTATAAAAAAGGAGAATGGGGTAATGTAGAGAATTTTAGACCTGTTTCTAAGCCATCAGTGTCTGCTAAAGTTACTGGAAAGGTTGTGTATATAAGGATAACAGATCATTTTATATCACACGATTTGCTGTCAAATGCACAGTTGGGCTTCAGAAATCGTTTAACAACTGAAAATGCTATATTCTCTTCTTCACTGTGAGGTACTGGATGGATTAAACAAAAGGTTTCGAATGCTAGGTATATTTTTTCATTTAGCTAAGGCGTTTGATTGTGTTGATCACAAAATATTGCTCCAGTACTTGGACCATTAGGGAATACGGGGAGTACCTCACAATTGGTTCACCTCTTATTTAGCAACAGTAAGCAAAAGGTCATTATTGACAATGTTGATAACGGCTGTGATGTGGGATATGAGTGGGGTACTGTCAAGTGGGGGGTGCCCCAGGGATCAGTGTTGGGGCCGCTCCTGTTCCTTATTTATATAAGTGATATGCCCTCTAGTATTACGGGTAAGTAAAATATTTCTGTTTGCTGATGACACTAGCTTGATAGTGAAGGATGTCGTGTGCAACATTGGCTGGCTTTCAAATAGGTCAGTTCATGACGTGAGTTCATGGATTCTAGAAATGAAGTAACGCTAAATCACAGCGAGACTCTGTTTTTAAAGTTTAACACACAATTTAACAAAACCCGACGTTTCGATTTCACAGAAGGGGCATATGATTAGTGAAACTGAACAGTTCAAATTTGTATGTGTTGAGATGGAAAGTGAACTGTCGTGGAAAGCCCACGTTCAGGATCTCGTTCAATGCTGCCACTTTTACTACTCCAGTTTTCTCGAACTATCACTTAACTTCAGATAATGTTCGAATAGTAGTCTACTTAACTTATTTTCTTTTGCCTGCGACGTATGCTAACACATTTTGGGGCAACTCTTCCCATTCTAAAAGGATATCTTTTGGCTCAGAAACGGACGGTTCGAGCAATAAGTGGTGTAAGGTCGTGAACCTCTTGTCGACACCTGTTCATTAGTCTGGGTCTTTTGACATTGGCCTCTTAATATGTATATTATTTATGTCGTTTCTTGTTAATAATATCACCATATTCCCGAGAATAAGCAACTTTCACCTCAGTTAATACTCGGCAGAAATCAAACCTGCATTTGGATCGCAGTTCCTTGACTCTTGTGAACAAATGTGTGCCGCATGCTGCTGCATCCATTTTCAATAAGCTACCACAAGATCTGAGTAATTCACGCGCTTTCAGATCGAAACTGAAGAGTTTCCTCATTGGTCACTGCTTCTATTCTTTTGAGGATTTCCTTGAAAAATTAAGCTGATTCGTCTGTTATATTGTTGATTGTGTTTACTTAAACTTACGGCTTGGATTTTTTTGGGGGTTGATAGACATTTTATTTTTGTCTGTTACTACTTCTACTTTGTAATTTCATGTGCTGACCCGTTCAATGAGGTTGGAAATTTGCTCCTCAATTTGGTCCTACGGAACTTGACGTGTAAGTAAATAAATAAATAAATAAATAAATAAATAAATAGTAGTTGTGAATCTCTATACCCATTGCCACTCACCTACACTATATTAGCACCACTGACAAAATGTTTCCGTAACATTACGGGTTGACTTCAGAGACCGTATGTTCCTTATGGAAGTATGTTTGTTTAGGTGTTCTCTACCTCACGTGGTGATTTGTACGAATAGTTTCGGAACACCCCCTACATTCCTAGCGCTGATAGAGGTGGCACCGGAAATAAAGACGGAAATGCAGATCGTGGATTAAGGGGAGCCGGAGGTGCCTATGCTGCCCATGTTAAAATCACTAAGTTTGAGGAACATTTATGAATAGACTACCAAATAGAAAAATTTGAATTTTTTTTACATATAGAGTAGTTTAGTATTGCAGTTATGACAGAGGGATTTTGGAGTATCTTTTCTAGTTTCCTTCCAATTATTTTTTTTTATTAATGACCCAAATTTTTTTACAAATAATAGCTTTATAATTAAACTGAAATGAAACTACTCAACATATTGCCAAATGGCTGTGTTACAATGTAAGTTTGACCACTAGGAGTGCTGTATAAAAATTTCATCTCTCTAGCTTGAGTGGATTTTGAGAAAATGTTCCTTATATTCGAAAAATTCTAATTTACGGGAAATGGCTATCAAAGTTTCTCAATACATTCCTGCACTATAGGATGGATTATCAGGGTCTTCTTCTTCATCCTCCAAAAGCTTCCTCTTCTGTCTTCTTTTCTGGCCTGTTGTTCCATCATACTTCATATGCCTTTCTCTTCTTTCTCCTCCTCTTATCCTTTCTCTGTCAATATTTCTTAGTGCTCGTACAGTGTTCACCCCAGCTGTAAATCCTAATGCCTTCAGAACTTGACACTTCACACTGTTCCGTCGGTTGTAGGTTGCTATTCCATCATAAATGCCAAAGTGCAGTGTTTTTATGCTTACAAACACCCTTTTACGAATCACTTTCCAAATCAAATTGTTTACGCTCTCATTAGGATTCTGCGTCTTTCCGTGTAGACATTTGTGTAACAATTCTGGCTATGCTAAGTCATGAAAAATTGGTTTTCTTGTTCCCTCCTGATTCTTGTACATACTGCATATTACCCGCTTTACACAAGAAGTCTAATACTACCAACAACAGTCGCAACACTGAACTAATTCGAAACGGTAAACAGCAAAGAGACGATGTTCCGCGCTCTTATTCATTGTAGTATCGCAACTTGGTATTAGTGTTAATTTTCTTTTCGCTACGTTCTTCCTCTTCTTACATACACGGTTACTAAAACGTGGCATCGTAACCAGAACAAAAGTGTACGACAATATTAAATGGAGCAAGATGTTCGAAATTCTGAGGAAAATAGGAGTAAGCTGTAAGGAAATACGGGTAATATTTGTCACAGAAAACAATGTAGCCAACGCTTGCACACTCGCTGTATGCGTAACATAAGGCGCTGTATGCGTAACAGGCCGAGAAAATCCCAAGCAGTTCGCCAGGAAGTCACGAGGGGGCCGCCCATTTCCTCTGCAGGCGTGGGGGAAAATGGTAATAACCCCACTTCTAGGGCGAGTAGAACAATAATTCAAAGTTTACATTAAAGAGGAATGTTCCAATTAATTTTCGGTAGCAAAAAAAAATCGTAATTTTTTGGATTTGACCACCTCCGGCTCCCCTTAAGGCGGTAGGCGGCTTACCTTACAGGGCGTTTGTGAAGGCAGAGAGCGAAGAAAAGCCGCCCTTGACAGGTGCGCGCGCCCTCCAACGCTGATAACGGACCTCTTGAGAGCTGCTGTCACACAGTGTTAACTCGCGGAATGCGTTACTACCTTTGTGACGCAAATGCCGTCCGCTGCCACACACACACACACACACACTCTGTATCTGCTCGCACAGCCGAGTGCGTCAGCCGCGCTCAGCTGAGGCTGATAACCCCGCGCAGGACAGGGGGTCAGCCGCCAGACAGTTGCCAAACAGCTGAGCCAGTCTGCTATCTCTGCCGTTCCGCTCGCAGCGCCTGCAGACGTGATCCTGCACACGCACGGTGTAGTTACTGAGTCAACTCGAGGCGTATGGCGGATGGTACGTCTGGTAAAACTACAGTCACACGAATGTGATCACCTGTCAGAAGCTTGACTGAGCACATTCTGCAGTATCGGCCGCTCCGAGACTGGCAGGAAGGGAGTCGATGAAGTTCCGACTGGGATGTGGACCTTTGCCCTGATCAGTTGTGCGGCGTTTCTCAGTTGAAGGCCCGTGGCGCGAAAAGCCCGATCGTGGTGGTCCAGCAGATTCTCTACTGGGTTTAAATGCAGGGAGTTCGGTTGGTCAGGGGAGTTCGGTAATGTCATCCTGGTGGTCTTCGAACCACACACGAACACTGTGAGCTGTGTGACACATTGCATTGTCCTGCTGGTATATGCCATCAAGCTGGGGAAGAACGAACTCCGTGAAGGGATGGACACAGTCCCCAAGTGTAGACGCCCATTTATGTTGATACATAGTGCTCTCACGAATAACGAGACCACGCAGGGAATTGCACAAAAACATTCTCCAGATTGTAACGCCCCTCCGTCGGTATGGACTCTTCTGACGATTGTTGCCAGGTGTTTGCTCTCAGATGTTTTAACGCCGTTCACTCGAACAGCGTTCGTCCAATGGAGCAAAAATCTTGTATCAACCGAGAAGACCACCTGTCGTCATTCGATGGACATCCCGTTGCGGTGCTGGCCTGCGAATTCCAGCTTTTATCGCCGATGAACGGCAGACAGCACGGATGCGTGAAGCAGGCGCTTGCTGCAGAGGCCCATACACAGCAGCGTTCGTCGAGCGTTCGTCGAGCGTTCGTCGAGCGTTCGTCGAGCGTTCGTCGAGCGTTCGTCGAGCGTTCGTCGAGCGTTCGTCGAGCGTTCGTCGAGCGTTCGTCGAGCGTTCGTCGAAGGTTCCATGTGGGCAGTCAGCTGCTGGGCAGTTGCACATCTATTCGTCTGTACACATCCCCGCAGTCAGCCCTGTCATCTATGGCTCAAAGTTCACCATTTGGCTCAGTAATGATGTCGGAGAGTGCTGTTTAGAACAGACTGCACTCGGTACATACGAGGTTCTAATTTTAGAACTGAACAGAATCCTATACATTCTACAGTAACTACTTTTTCAGCTATGGGTAAAAAGAGTAAATTCACTCTTCACCTTGTGAAACAAGCCGACACTGGATCATATATAAAATCACCGGAAGGAGATTCTAGTCAGTTTCCTCCTTGTCCTGCACCAAAGGAAAGAGTAGACCTACAAAATGAAGTTATTCATGCTTTACTTAACGAAAGCAGCACACGAACAGTTTAGAAATGTAGCCGCTTCCGAAATGGTTCCAACCTTGGCCCAAAATCCAATCATCATGTCCTTCTGGATGTCAGATACATAGCTCTGTTTCGGCATTATAACGACTGCACTCTTTATCCCGTCTCCCTCGACACGTTTTATACACCCTCCACTGGCGTCTTCGTGTGGTTATTGCATACCGACGTTGCACATATGCGGTGCTCATACTAATCCGACTGGCCCGTGTATAATACTAAGACTGGTGGTTTTAGCTGTTACAATCAATGCTCGATTAGAGGTGTGAAGAAGAGAAACTGTAAATGTCGGCTCCTCTGCGCATAGTGCGTGCTGTAAAGGCAGACACTGGGCTTTCTGCCGTCCTTGGCGCGAGTTAAATGTTGGTTTCAGACCTCAGAACACGACAGGTATTGTGGCGTGCTCGGTCTGTACCTACGTGTCTGTGGGATGGCATGCAGAACGGTTGAAACTTGACTTGGGTCACAACCAGGACATAGCAGGTGCCGTATAACCTGATTTCCCAAAAACTTCGGGAGGTGGATTAGGGGTCAAAATTAACGAGCACTATCTCGGCTTTAAATAAAATAAAAGAGGCACTCAAAGTTTTCGACGTTTTGGTTCCTTTTAGCGCGTGATATCCTGGAGAGAAATGGTTGGTCAATGGTTAGCGTAATACCTTGTTGATTTTGTGCCCCGTATTCGAAACCGGATTAATACTTTTAGTTTAGTTTTTTTCCATTTATATAGTCATATCAGTAGAGAATTATCACACGAATGTTTTTTGGTGTTCATTGATACAACCGTTGACCTTATTCGTCCACTAATTGAAGAAGCGGTATTCCCCAGCCTTTTAGTGATGCAATCTCATAAATGTGTAAGGAGAAGGTATTACTACTATGCGAAATTATTTGCTCTATTATCTTCACCCGTTTTCAATTTCATAACTTCTAGTCAGAGGAATGAATTAAAAATAGACCAGAAAATGATTTGAAATTGTTTTCGGTGCAGTTCGTGTGGTGTATCTTCATTCATAATCAGTTGCTGCGAAATTATTGCCAACGCGCGAAGTCTTCATCGGTGTTGACGACGTTTCTTTCCAGAGTCAGATTCCTAACGAAGCAACGTCCAGTGGCGAACCTGCCCCGAGCACGATGCTCGAGCGTTTCGAATATCCGCGTTTCGAATGTTTGTCCAATCGGTACCATCCAATAGAATGCATCAGATCTTCCTGAAGAATAAACATACGAATAAAAAGAATTAGTATGGGAACTGATATGAGAATTACGAAGGTGGCAAATGTAAAATACAGGGAGCGAAAAGTTATTTATAATATGTACAGAAACCAAATAGCACTTACAAGAGTCGAGGGGCTTGAAAGGGAAGCAGTAGTTGAGAAGGGAGTGAGACAGGGTTGTAGCCCCTCCCCGATGTTATTCAATCTGTATATTGAGCAAGCAGTAAAGGAAACAAAAGAAAAGTTCGGAGTAGGTATTAAAATCCATGGAGAAAAAATAAAAATCTTTGAGTTTTGCCGATGACATTGTAATTCTGTCAGAGGCAGCAAAGGACTGGGAAGAGCAGTTGAACGGAACGGACAGTGTGTTCAGAGGAGGGTATAAGGTGAACATCAACAAAAGCAAAACGAGGATAATGGAATGTAGTCGAATTAAGTCGGGTGATGCTGAGGAATTAGATTAGCAAATAAGACAAAGTAGTAGATGACTTTTGCTATTTGCGCAGCAAAATAACTGATGTTGGTCGAAGTAGAGAGGATATAAATTACAGTCTGGCAATGGCAAGACAAATGTTCCTGAGGAAGAGAAATTTGTTGTCATCGAGTATAGATTTCAGTATCAGGAAGTCATTCGGAGTGTATCGATGTGTAGAAGTGAAACATGGACGATAAACAGTTCGGCCAGATAGGAAGTAGAAGCTTTCGAAATGTGGTGTTACAGAATAATGTTGAAGATTAGATGGGTAGATCACATAACTAATGAGGAGGTATTGAATAGAATTGGGGAGGAGTTTGTGGCACAAGTTGACTAGAGGAAGGAATTGGTTGGTAGGGCATATTCTGAGGCATCAAGGGCTCATCAATTTAGTACTGGAGGGCAGCGTGGAGGGTAAAAATCGTAGAGGGAGACTAAGAGATGAATACGCAGATTCAGAAGGATGTAGGTTGCAGTAGGTACTGGGAGATGAAGAAGCTTGCACAGGATAGAGTAGCATGGATAGCTGCATCAAACCAGTCTCTGGACTGAAGACGACAACAACAACAAGAGAATGAAATATCACGATACGAGAATTTAAAAAGATGGTAAGCCCTCAGTGACCACAGACGCATTATATAATAAATGTGTGACACTTGGTGTGAAATGGATTTATTTTAAAATTGATATGACGTCCTCGTATCCCCAGGTTTGATAAGAAACAGTTGTGTATTAAACTTTTAGGGACGTAGGTAGATGAATGAAAACAAAATAAAAAATTAAACAGTGTAAGTGTTAAAAATAATATAAATTAAAAAAATACAACTAGTATCAGACTTCGAACACGGGGTGCTAAATTAGCAAACTGCGACGCCAGTTACTGTGCCACTATTTCGGCTGACTTATGCTGAAAACTTGCGCCACCGTTTCCTCAGAAACAGTCGTGTATCTACGGATAACCCGAGAAATGTACTCTCTTATTTAGGCTGTTCTACCACCGCAGGAAGTTGCTGGGAATGACACTTGTGTTGTCGCGGCTGTCCTGTAGGATCGGTTGATGGGTCGATCGACGCCGGAAAAATCTCCGTCGAGGTGTGCGTCATTAGCGGCAGCGCCCTCCCTCCTTGTTAGCAGCGGAAGTCGACGCCTGGTCGTGACAACAGAAGCAGCGAGGTCGCTTGCAGCCGTTTGTACTCGGCCACGAATAGCCGTTCAACGTTCAGAGAGAGAGAGAGAGAGAGAGAGAGAGAGAGTCCCAAGGCCGGACGTCGTACAAGTGATAAGTGGTCTCAGCCGTTTCGCCGTTTCGTCTTTAGCAGGCACCACTTACGACATACTGACATGCGCTCTTAGGCCAGACCATTGCGTTACACTTCATTTTTTGTCCCTGGCGTAAGTTACGTCAGTGTAAACAAACAATGCATCCGGAGCAAATCCACTCTAAATTTCCGGTGGCATCATAATTCGTTCCTTTTCTCCAGTTTTTTTCTGAACTTTAATTTTCATTTCGTATACATTCGATTCGTACAAGATTTAGTTACGTTGTTGGGTACTTTGTACAACGAGTGATCAAAACGTGTAAAATCATGGTACTACAGCAAGAGACCAACAGGCAACAAATGTACTTTACTAAATGGCTGTTTCTTTATTTTTTTTTTAAGACCAGCCAACTAAGTGGCTGAAGTTGTAGGCGCTCCCACTTGCAGGTTCACTCTAAAATGGCTTTCAGGTGCAACAGTTTGTTTCTTTAGTCTTTGATATAAGCAGTGGCATACTTAAAAATTTAAAATGTTGACTCAGTTTTCTCATTAGGACGTCTAACCTTTCGTAAAAGTTTCGACAGAGTAAGAATACTAATAGTCAAACTCCGTACATGTCGTCAGGTAGCGTTGTTCACCGTGCGGAAATAGCGAGACTATTATCACCCATTGTTTGAGACTGTGACCACTTATGCCTAAGGAGAAAGTTGACACATCATTTCAAAGCTTCCCGAACCTTCTTCAGGCTTGTTGCACCAAGTGAAATCAAGCCATTAACTTATTTTTAAAGGAACGAGATGTTTGAAATTTACATTCGTTGAAGAATGGGGTGTTTACTATTGCAAAATGGAATCTGTTTTTTAGGAGTCCACGATCATTGTGTTATTGTTTGCATTACCTGAACGAGGAGCTGGTGAGACTAATCGAAGCTTACTCTGTTACCAACATATATATACCCCCTGCCACTCTCCCCCCCCCCCTCTCTCTCTCTCTCTCTCTCTCTCTCTCTCTCTCTCTCTCTCTCTTCCTTTCTTTCTCTCTTACTCAGTCTTTTTTCTTTCTTTTCTTTTTTCTCTTTCTGTCTTTATTTTTCTTTCTCTCTGTTTTCTTTCTTTTTCTTCTTTCTCTCTGTTTTCTTTCTTTTTCCTCTTTCTCTCTGTTTTCTTTTTCCTCTTTCTCTCTGTTTTCTTTTTCCTCTTTCTCTCTGTTTTCTTTTTCTTCTTTCTCTCTTTCTCTGTTTTCTTTCTCTCTTTCTCTGTTTTCTTTCTCTCTTTTGTCTGTTTTCTTTCTCTCTTTCTCTGTTTTCTTTCTCTCTTTCTCTGTTTTCTTTCTCTCTTTCTCTGTTTTCTTTGCCTCTCTTCACTCTCTCTGTTTGCCTCTCTTCACTCTCTCTGTTTGCCTCTCTTCACTCTCTCTGTTTGCCTCTCTTCACTCTCTCTGTTTGCCTCTCTTCACTCTCTCTGTTTGCCTCTCTTCACTCTCTCTGTTTGCCTCTCTTCACTCTCTCTGTTTGCCTCTCTTCACTCTCTCTGTTTGCCTCTCTTCACTCTCTCTGTTTGCCTCTCTTCACTCTCTCTGTTTGCCTCTCTTCTCTCTCTCTCTCTCTCTCTCTCTCTCTCTCTCTGTTTGCCTCTCTTTTCTCTCTCTCTCTCTCTCTCTCTCTCTCTCTCTCTCTCTCTCTCTCTGTTCGCCTCTCTTCTCTCTCTCTGTTCGCCTCTCTTCTCTCTCTCTGTTCGCCTCTCTTCTCTCTCTCTGTTCGCCTCTCTTCTCTCTCTCTGTTCGCCTCTCTTCTCTCTCTCTGTTCGCCTCTCTTCTCTCTCTCTCTCTCTCTCTCTCTCTCTCTCTCTCTCTGTTTGCCTCTCTTCTCTCTCTCTCTTTCTTTACTCCCTCTCTTTCTTTTCTTCTCTCCCTCTCTTTCTTTTCTTTTCTCCCTCTCTTTCTTTTCTTCTCTCCCTCTCTTTCTTTTCTTTTCTCCCTCTCTCTCTTTTTTCTCCCTCTCTCTTTCTGCACAGCACTAGTGAGAGCGAAGGCTAGCGGCACTCTACTACAGAGTGCAGTCTGCGTTTTCGCTCCGCTGCCGCCGTGTTCCGCCAATAATAGTTGGCACGCGCCAGTGACCTGGCAGCGAAAACAACAACAGCAGCAGCAGCAGCGTGTAGTTGGTTGCGGCTGTACCACAGCGCGGGCCCTTCGACCTTGGGCTGGGCTGGGTCAGGCAGGCGGGCGTGCGTCGTGGGACTGCCGTACGTCCATCCCTTCACTCAGAAGCACTGGACGAGAGATACACCCGCTCTGCACTGTGCGTCTTCACAGCACGCCACACTGCAGGTCTTAGGAGGGGGAGAACACGCCAAGTGCGAGCACTCGATTTCTCACGAACTTCGACCTCCTTTTAGATGCCTGTCAGCGCGCTGTATCCTCAGACGAAATGTCTGCACTGTGGTTAGCGTCGCGGCTTCTTAATTTTATTTTGAACCCCGTGTTCGAAACCCAGTTATTGTTTTTTTTTACCTGCACATGTCCCTAGAAAGTTACTACGCGAATGTTTCTTATCCAATTAGGGGACGCAAAGACGTTATAGTAATTGGTTGGTACATTTGGGGGAGAAGGGACCAAACGCTGAGGTCATGGGCGCCATCGGATTAGGGAAGGATGTCGGCCGTGTCCTTTCACAGGAACCATCCCGGCATTCGCCCATATACGAACGTTCCGACGATTCAGTTTGCCAGATACATGAAACGTTGCCTCATCGGGCAAACAAACCTTTTTCGAAAAGTCTTTCTTTGTGGCAAACTGTTGTCTCTGAGGTTTGCCCGTAGGCTTTAATGCCTGAAGCAGGTGCTCCTTGTAGGCATACAGCTGAACTTCTTATGCAAGCCACTGTGCGTTGTCGATTGTCTCACTTTCAACCCTGTGGCCGTCGTACGCACCGATTTTGTCAGACTCCTCGTAAACGCCTGTCGTACCCTGTGCACGATGGCACCTGTAACCGAAACGCGACACGCCCCCCCCCCCCTTTCTTTTACGCACAACACTACCTGTTATCGTAAATGACGTACGCCGAGTAGTTGGTCGGGACGCTGGTTACCTTCCATACCGTGTTCGAAAGTTTCCCTAATCGTGAGTATCGGATATCTTCAGCATGAACCAGGTCACACATTTTATCAGGTATTACAGTTCAGTTTTGCCTGAAAACTGCGTCAGTCCCGCGTCCGACTATCCTGATTTAGGTTTTCCGTGATTTTCCTAGATCACTTCGGGCAAATGCCGGGATGGTTCCTTTGAAAGGGCACGACCGATTTCCTTCCCTAATCCGAGCTTGTGCTCCGTCTCTAATGACCTCGTTGTCGACGGGACGTTAAACACTAATCTCCCCCTCCTCCTGCGTCAGTCGGAAGGTACCCAAAAGAAACGTGAGTTGTCACAGGTTGAAAACGATCTGTCACCATCCATTACAGTTATAAAGTTATCAAAATCTCAGGTAGCGAATATACACACTCTGTAGATTACCGATTTAATATTCCAGAACGCCGGTTTCAAGTTGTTATTTAAGGAAGTCCGTTTGCGTTTTTATATATATATTTGTGCCGGTGGTCACTTGTATGTCAGCGCCTTAATGAAACAAGCGGTCTGCACGGGCTTACGATGCAGGTGCTGGAGATGGAAGTCTCTTGGAATTCATGGAATAGGGAAGGAAAAGGGCACGAGTGGCAGGTAAGGGGGGAGAGGCGTAGAGAGGAGAGATTGCGCTGGTATCATCAGGGTCTGCATGGACTTTGGCGAGATTCCAGGATCGATAGCTGGCAGCTGTGTTAATGTCCGAGGGGGTGGGAAATCAGCGGTACGGAGAGGGGTGGGGAGGGGAGGGGAGAGGGAAAAGGGGGGAGCAAGGCCGCAGTGCGTCACGCATACGCAATGTGAGTCGCTGCTCTGTTATGCCCGATGTTAGTTGACGTCTGTGTTGCGGTATTACTGGCCGATTGGTTGCGATATTTTTAAGCTATTCGACGTTGCATAGGGGACATTTGGAGATGATAATTGTAAGTTAGATAAGGAAATGACTGCAAAAGTAGCGGAGAAGTTCTGGCGTTTGGGAAGCAAATAACTTAAGAAACTGAGACTGGTTTGATGCAGCTCTCCATGCTACTCTATCCTGTGCAAGCTTCTTCATCTCCCTGTACCTACTGCAACCTACATCCTTCTGAATCTGCTTAGTGTACCATCTCCTGGTCTCTCTCTACGATTTTTGCCCTCCACGTTGCCCTCCAATGCTAAACTGGTGATCCCTTGATGCCTCGGAGCTTGTGTCCTACGAACCGATCCCTTCTTCCACCTAGTTGTGCCACAAACTCCTCTTCTCCGCAATTTATTCATTACCTCCTCATTAACTACGCAAGCTCTCTATGTACCTCTCTGATACAGAGCATTCTCCTGTTGCACCACTTTTCAAAAGCTTATATTCCCTTCTTGGTTCAACGTCTCTATCCTCAAACAATACTACTTAACATTTAAATTTATATTAATTGTGTATTATTAACTGCCTGTTTTTCGGAAAGCTATTGCCAGTATGCATTTTATGTCCCCTCTGCTTCAGCCATCATTAGTTACTTTGCTGCCCAAATGTCGAAACTTGCCTACTGCTTTCAGTTGCTGGTTTCTTAATCTAGTTCCATGAGCATGGTCTCATTTAATTCGAGTACACCACAAAATTCTTCTACCTTCGTTGATCTTCGTTTTATAACCTCTTCTCAAGATACTGTCCAGTCCGTTCGCTCCTTTTCCAGCGCCTTTGCTGTCTCTGAGAATTACAGTGCCTTCGGCAAACGTCAGAGCTTTAGTGTGTCTTCTCCAAATCTTGCTTTGGCTTCCTTTACTACTTCCCACACGTGCATACAGGTCGAATGACATCGCGTATAGTGGAGAGGTCTTTCGGTTTCTCTTTATCAACGCCTAACAGAAATGTGTTAGGAAGTGTTTTCTGATGGGGTTCGCCTGGAATGTAGCCATGTATGGGCGGTAAATAGTGTAGACAAGAAGAGAATAGAAACTTTCGAAATGTGGTGCTACAGAAGAACGCTCAAGAATACATACGTAGATCGATTAAGTAATGAGGAGGTATTGAATAGAATTGGGAAGAAGAGAAATTTGTGGCAGAACTTGATCAAAAGAAGGGACCGGTTGGTGGGACAGACACACCAAGGGATCACCAATTTAGTACTGGAGGGAAGTGTGGACGGCAAAAGTCACAGAGGGAGGCCATGAGATGAATACGGTAAACAGATACAGAAGGATGTAGGTTGCGGTACGTACTGCGAGATGAAGAAGCTTGAACAGGATAGAGTAGCATGGAGAGCTGCATGAAACCAGTCTCTCGACTGAAGACTACAACAGCAACAAGTCAACATCAAAATCAAACATTTTGTTTCTGTACTGCTCCACAGAGGCGGAAATGAGCTTCGTCTGACAATCACAAGTTCATCTTTTCTTGCTGCCCATAATGAACACTCCACTAATAAGAGTCGAGGGGCATGAAAGGGAAGCAGTGGTTAAGAAAGGAATGAGACAGGGTTGTAGCGTACCCCCGATGTTATTCAATCTGTACATTGAATAAGCAGTAAAGGAAACCAAGAAAAAACGTGGAGCAGGTATCAAACTTCAGGCAAAAGAAATAAAAACTTTGAGGTTTCCCGAAGGCATTGTGATTCTATCACAGACAGGAAACGACCTGGAAGAGCAGCGGAACGGAATGGACAGTCTCTTGAAAGGAGGATATAAGGTGAATATCAACAAAAGCAAAACGAGGATAATGGAATGTAGTCGAATTAGGTCGGGTGATGCTGCGGGAATTAGGCTAGGAAACGAGACACTTATAGTAGATGGATTTTGCGATTTGGGCACCAAAATAACTGATGATGGTCGAAGTAGAGAGGACATAAAATGTAGACTGGCAGTGGGAAGGAAAGCGTTTCTGAAGAAGAGAAATTTGTTAAATTCGAGTATAGACTTGTCAGGAAGTCGTTTCTGAAAGTATTTGTATGGAGTGCAGCCATGTATGGATGTGAAACATGGGCGATAAATAGTTTGGTCAAGAAGAGAATAGAAGCTTCCGAAATGTGGTGCTACAGAAGGATGCTGAAGATTAGATGGGTAGATCACATAACTAATGAGGAGGTACTGAATAGGATTGGGGAGGAGAGGAGTTTGTGGCACAACTTGACTAGAAGAAGGGATCGGTTGGTAAGACATGTTCTGAGGCATCAAGGGATCACCAATTTAGTATTGGAGGCCAGCGTGGGGGGTAAAATCGTAGAGGGACACCAAGAGATGAATATACTAAGCAGATTCGGAAGGTTGTAGGCTGCAGTAGGTACTGGGAGATGAAGCAGCTTGCACAGGATAGAGTAGCATGGAGATCTGTATCAAACCAGTCTCAGGACTGAAGACCACAACATCGTATAGGCTCCTCCACGTCAGTTTTCGCTGTCGATTACAACATGCTGCTGGCCGTGGATAATGCTGTAACTTCGGAGTCCCTTCCGCGCTCTGTGCGACACTTACTCTAAAGTAAAGGCTTGCAAGAGACAGAAACGTTCTCCCCCTCCCAAGTCTGTGCGGCGCGGCAGTGACGAGAGAACGCGGCAGAGGACGAAAGGACAGAGCCGGCACGCCCCGCCCCGCACCGCCTCTGACGTTTCGGCCGCTTGGCGCATCGTCACCTTGCAAATACGGCGACGCCGGCGCCTGCAGCGGCCAGCCGGCTGTTTGTCAGCTCGCAGCAACGAGCATAACAACCACATCCTGCGATAGCTGCGCGACCCGGCTGTCCCTCCTTCCCCCCCCCCCCTCCGGCGCTCACTTTAAATACCCTCCCCCTCCCCTCCACTCTCCCCTCTCCTCCCCCCCCCCTCTTTAAAATACCAGGCGCCGTCTATATCCGCCGACCGCGGCGCCTCTCGCCCGCTGTTTACACTTGCCATTGTAGCCGCCTGCTTGCGAGTCACTGCACAAACCGCTTACGACCATAACTGACGTTCAGCTTCCCTTCCCTTCGGATAGTCTACGCTGTGGACAAACACAATTTCTTAGCTCCTTTTTTTTTTTTGCCCAGACACGATTCGCTGCAGTCGGATTTGTACAAGGGCGCGCTGGAAAGTACACTACTGGCCATTAAAATTGCTACACCACGAAGATGACGTGCTACAGACGCGAAATTTAACCGACAGGAAGAAGATGGTTCAAATGGCTCTGAGCACTATGGGACTCAACTGCTGTGGTCATACGTCCCCTAGAACTTAGAACTACTTAAACCTAACTAGCCTAAGGACAGCACACAACACCCAGCCATCACGAGGCAGAGAAAATCCCTGACCCCGCCGGGAATCGAACCCGGGAACCCGGGCGTGGGAAGCGAGAACGCTACCGCACGACCACGAGATGCGGGCTGGAAGAAGATGCTGTGATATGCAAATGATTAGCTTTTGAGAGCATTCACACAAGGTTGACCGGCGTTGCCTGGTGAAACGTTGTTGTGATGCCTCGTGTAAGGAGGAGAAATGCGTACCATCACGTTTCCGACTTTGATAAAGGCCGGATTGTAGCCTGTCGCGATTGCGGTTTATCGTATCGCGACATTGCTGCTCGCGTCGGTCGAGATCCGATGACTGTCAGCAGAATATGGAATCGGTGGGTTCAGGAGGGTAATACGGAACGCCGTGCTGGATCCCAACGGCCTCGTATCACTAGCAGTCGAGATGACAGGCATCTTATCCGCAAGGCTGTAATGGATCGTGCAGCCACATCTCGATCCCTGAGTCAACACAGGGGGACGTTAGCAAGGCAACAACCACCTGCACGAACTGTTTGCAGCAGCACGGAACATCAGCTCGGAGACCGTGGCTGCGGTTACCCTTGACACTGCATCACTGACAGGAGCGCCTGTGATGGTGTACTCGACGACGAACCTGGGTGCACGAATGGCAAAACGTCATTTATTCGGATGAATCCAGGTTCTGTTTACAGTATCATCATGATGGTCGCATCCGCGTTTGGCGACATCGCGGTGAAGGCACATTGGAAGCGTGTATTCGTCATCGCCATACTGGCGTATCACCCGGCGTGATGGTATGGGGTGCCATCGGTTACACGTCTCGGTCACCTCTTGCTCGCGTTGACGGCACTTTGAACAGTGGACGTTACATTTCAGATGGATACGACCTGTGGCTCTACCCTCCATTCGATCCCTGCAAAACGCTACATTTCAGCAGGATAATGCACGACCGCATGTTGCAGGTCCTGTACGGGCCTTTCTTGATACAGAAAATGTTCGACTGCTGCCCTGGCCAGCACATTCTCCAGATCTCTCACCAATTGCAAACGTCTGGTCAATGGTGGGCGAGCAACTGGCTCGTCACAATACGCCAGCCACTACTCTTGATGAACTGTGGTATCGTGTTGAAGCTGCATGGGCAGCTGTACCAGTACACGCCATCCCAGCTCTGTTTGACTCAATGCCCAGGCGTATAGAGGCCGTTATTACGTCCAGAGGTGGTTGTTCTGGGTACTGATTTCTCAGGATCTACGCACCCATATTGCTTGAAAATGTAATCACATGTCAGTTATAGTATAATATATTTCTCTAATGAATACCCGTTTATCATCTGCATTTCTTCTTGGTGTACCAATTTTAATAGCCAGTAGTGTATTATCTTTCTTAACTCTAGTTGTATTGACTAGAATACTCTCTGTGGAATTCTGAACGTAGCAAGGATAAAGTACAATGGAGCGAAAGGATATTAAGAACTTCTATGGACACCAGACGGCAGGTGTAAGAGTCAGGGCATGCAAGGCAAAGAGCGTATATTGACCGAGCAGTGAAGGAAACAAAAGAAAAATTTGCATTAGGAATTATAAAAGTTCAGAGACAAGTAGTAAATACTTTCATGTTTGCAGATGGCATTGTAGTTCCGTCACATGCAGCGGAGAACTTGCAAGAGCAGTTGAAGGTAATATGTAGTGTCTTGAAAGAGGATATAAGATGAACATCAGCAAAAGCAAAACGAGGATAATCGAATGTCGTCGAATGAAATCAAGTGATGGTGAGGGAATTAGATTAGGAGAGAACACACTCAAAGTAGTTTTGCTGTTGGCGCAGCACGATAACTCACGACTGTCGAAGTAGGGAGGATATAAAACGTAAGCTGGTAACGGGAACATACGCATTTCTGAAGAAGAGAAATCTGTTATCATCGAATGTGGATTTAAAGTGTTAGAAAGTCTTTTTCCTGAAAGTATTTGTGTGGAGTGTAGCCATGCATGGAAGTGAAACATGGATGATTGACAGTGTAGACAAGAAGAGAATTGAAGCTTTCGAAATGTGGTGCTACAGAAGAATGCTGAAGATTAGATGGGTAGATCACGTAACTAATGAGATGGTATTGAATAGAATTGGGGAGAAGAGGAATTTGTGGCACAACTTGACTAGAAGAAGGGATCGGTTGATAGGACACGTTTTGAGGCATCAAGGTTAGTGAACAGAATTGGGGAGAAGAGGAATCTGTGGGACAACTTGACTAGAAGAAGGGATCGGTTGGAGGGAAGCATGGAGGTTAAAAATCGTAGAGGGAGGCCAAGAGGTGAATAGACGAAGCAGATTCAGAAGGATGTAGTTGCAGTAGTTCTTGCGCAGGATAGAGTAGCATGGAGAGCTGCATGAAACCAGTCTTGCGAACGAAAATCACAAGGCCATCATCATACAGGAATTCAGCTTTTAGTATTCGCGAATCTGAAAACCGGAAGGAGAGTTACGTACCTAGTCAACACGTGTTGTGGTTTTTGCGGCTTCTGCAGTTCCTGTTTTCCTTTCACAATGTGTCACCTATAACCAAGAGCCTTACCCACTATAAGCCCTCTCTGAGAGCGTCTTCTGTTTCTTTCTGTTGACTGTACTGTTTCTCCGTTCGGTATTGTTAACTGCAGATTTGTCGCCCCATATGTTGTCTTGCCACATAATTCTGCCTCTTCCTCGTTACTTCTCCTGTGCTGGGGAATTGTGTCCGAGGTGGTTTGTCCCGTTCTCCATTATTCTTGCTATGTGGCCTGCCCAATTCAGCCTTCTCCTCTTGAGCACTTCCGTGATATTACGCTGTTCCTACAGTTCTCTCAATACTTCATTTCAGATTATACTCCTTTCCATGTTGTTTTCATCACACATTGTTCAAACAATTTTTAGTTGCTATTCTTCTTTCGAATACTAACCGTTTTTATTCAGATTTGTTTCGGAATATTAATGCTTCACACTGTCCTGTTTCACTGATATAACAGATGATTGACGCAAGCGGATTTTGAAATTAGTACTATCTGATCTTCTGTCTGCAATCGTCCACCTAGGCAACTCTAGGAATCCCGTGTGGATTAGTTTCAGTAAATTCCTCTGTCGATCTACTTCAACACCACGTTAAATAAAACAGGTGAAATGGCGTTCCATTGTTTTAGTCCAGAGTAGACTTCAAAATTTTCATTTTCTCCTACAGGTGTTTTTATACGACATAGTTTCGTCTGTAGATTTTTAACTTAGTATAGAAAACGTTCTTACATCGAAAATTTACGACTGGGATAGAAAAGACAAAAAGAAATGTTAGCTCAATGCGGAACTTGCGCAAAAAATATTCGTAACCTATCACGGATCCAAAACGAGCTTCAAACTCAAGATCAGAAGTTCAACAGCTGAGACGTGTCGCACCTGATCTACGGGTACGGCGTTTTATTGTAGAGAATGACGCCAGTTTTCTGTCATATTTTGCCTCCAACTTAGCTTAGTATTTGCGCTGTATCTGTCTGCTACCGCTTTCGAAACTCTACGGCTTCGTTATTTGTTGGACGTTGTAGGTTTTCCTCCCTTCACCTCCCTCTAGTACAGTGTTCACGAACCACTCTGAGGCCATTATCCCTGAGGGCAATCAGGTATTAGTTAGCCCCCCCCCCCCCACCCACCCACCTCCAACGTCATGAACGTTAGGACGTAAGTTAGTTTTAGATGAAAAAGAATTTTGTCTGAACACTTCTGTGTTTATAATGACAAAGGACAGTTTCTGGAGATGTGTTATTGTACCATGAACTAATGGTTCTGCTTATTCCTAGCAACCCTTTTTTATGGAATGATGAAACACTTCGCAGTGCACCACGAGTGCAAATTCCAACTCCTCTCTGGAGAACGAAACTAAGTATCCACATTGAGGATGGACGCGTGTTGCAAAATATGGTTCCTCTGCACCATCCCTCTCCCTACAGACTCTTGCTTCACCCACACTGTGCACCCCCGTTAGAGAGCGAACGAAATGAAATGTGTGGGCTACACTCACTGTTTGTAAGTTACTTCATTGGTGGACTCCTTGCTTGTAAACTGGTAAAAATTGAAATACCTTAGGGTGCCAAAGCTTTGTCTGATAATTACAGCTAGTAATAATAATAATAATAATAATAATAATA
The DNA here is from genome assembly GCF_023898315.1 of Schistocerca nitens. Lineage (NCBI taxonomy): Eukaryota > Metazoa > Arthropoda > Insecta > Orthoptera > Acrididae > Schistocerca > Schistocerca nitens. The sequence continues at coordinate 182,100 of NW_026045996.1, read as the reverse complement.
ATAATAATAATAATAATAAAAGATAAAATAGCAAATTTCTGGCTAAAGAAGTTCACCTCAACACATTCACATCTAACTAAATTATTTAACAGTTACATTGCAGACCCATACACATTCCCTGATACACTTACACATGGAATAACTTATCTGAAACCTAAAGATCAAACAGACACACCAAACGCAGCTAAATATCGCCCTATAACATGCCTACCAACAATATACAAAATATTAACTTTAGTCATTACACAGAAATTAATGACACATACAACACAGAACAAAATTATAAATGAAGAACAAAAAGGCTGTTGCAAAGGAGCACGAGGATGTAAAGAGCAACTGATAATAGATGCAGAGGTGACATATCAAGCTAAAACTAAACAAAGGTCGCTACACTACGCATACATTGATTACCAAAAAGCTTTTGATAGTGTACCCCACTCATGGTTACTACAAATATTGGAAATATACAAAGTAGATCCTAAATTGATACAGTTCCTAAACATAGTAATGAAAAATTGGAAAACCACACTTAATATCCAAACAAATTCAAATAATATCACATCACAGCCAATACAGATTAAGCGTGGAATATACCAAGGAGACTCATTAAGTCCTTTCCGGTTCTGCCTTGCTCTGAACCCACTATCCAACATGCTAAATAATACAAATTGTGGATACAATATCACTGGAACATACCCACACAAAATCACACATTTGCTGTAAAAACTACTGGCAGCAACAAATCAACAACTCAACCAATTACTAAAGATAAAAGAAGTATTCAGCAATGATATAAATATGGCTTTTGGAACAGACAAATGTAAGAAAAATAGCATAGTCAAGGGAAAACACACTAAACAAGATCATCTCATATTGGATAACCACAGTGACTGCATAGAAGCGATGGAAAAAACAGATGCCTATAAATATCTAGGATACAGACAAAAATAGGAATAGATAATACAAATGTTAAAGAAGAACTAAAAGAAAAATATAGACAGACTAACAAAAATACTGAAAACAGAATTGACAGCAAGAAACAAGACAAAAGCTATAAATACCTATGCTATACCAATATTGACCTACTCATTTGGAGTAGTGAAATGGAGTAACACAGACCTAGAAGCACTCAATACACTTACACGATCACAATGCCACAAATATAGAATACATCACATACATTCAGCAACAGAAAGATTCACATTAAGCAGAAAGGAAGGAGGAAGGGGATTCATCGACATAAAAAAACCTACATTATGGACAGGTAGACTATTTAAGAAAATTCTTTATAGAACGAGCAGAAACTAGCAAAATACACAAAGCAATCACTCATAAATACATCGGCTACACCACTACAATTTCATAACCACCTCTACAACCCTTTAGATCACATAACATCAACGGATACGAAGAAAGTAAATTGGAAAAAGAAAAGACTACATGGCAAGCACCCGTATCATCTAACACAGCCACACATCGATCAAGACGCATCCAACACGTGGCTAAGAAAAGGCAATATATACAGTGAGACAGAAGGATTCATGATTGCAATACAGGATCAAACAATAAACACCAGGTACTACAGCAAGCATATTATTAGAGATCCCAATACCACAACAGATAAATGCAGACATTGCAAACAACAAATAGAAACAGTAGATCACATCACAAGCGGATGTACAATACTAGCAAATACAGAATACCCCAGAAGACATGACAATGTAGCAAAAATAATACATCAACAACTTGCCATAAAACAAACTAATAAAATAACACGTTCCCACATACAAGTATGCACCACAAAATGTACTGGAGAATGATGAATACAAATTATACTGGAACAGAACCATTATAACAGATAAAACAACACCACATAACAAACCTGACATCATACTCACCAATAAAAAGAAGAAATTAACACAACTAATCGAAATATCCGTACCCAATACAACAAATTTACAAAAGAAAACAGGAGAAAAAATTGAAAAATACATCCAACTGGCTGAGGAAGTCAAAGACATGTGGCATCAGGATAAAGTTGACATTATACCAATTATACTATCAACTACAGGAGTCATACCACACAATATCCACCAGTACATCAATGCAATACAGCTACATCCAAACGTATATATACAACTACAGAAATCTGTAATTATTGATACATGTTCAATTACCCGCAAGTTCCTAAATGCGATGTAACATATACCGTACAGTTAAAAGGAAGTCACGCTTGATCAAGGTCCGCGTCACTTTCCATTTTTGACCGGACATAACGTCTGAGAAAAGAAAGAAATAATAATAACCTTACGAAGGGCCTGGAGTAGTATTTTAGTAACTATTTCGTAGGTACTGTTAGATTGTGCCGTCAGTTAGCTGGATTACGTGTTACCGAAGGAAGGAGGAGGCAATTTTTGGTCTGTTGCGGGAAATACCTACGACTCGGAGAACGCGTTTTTATGAGAGATTAAAGCATAAGTGCAGCATACAGAGAGTAAAAACCGTGTGTATAAAAGGTGGACTATGTGAGTAGATGATTATCATACTTTCGCTTCATAACCTTCAACCTCAACCGAACTGTGTTACGGGATAATGTTGGTGCCCGAAAAAAAATTAGGACTGTTAACTCAGTAATCAGTATTACAGTATATAGCGGTAATAAGAATGAACTTTAAAAGAAATAGTTTCCATATTACCCTGCAGGGGGTAATTATCAGCAGGTTGTGAACCACTGCTCTAGTACTGTCCAAGTTATTCTCTGGTCTCTCTAATTCGTATACTGTGATTCTGTCACTTGTTGTCGCTGTTTCCTAGGAGTTAATCTCGTCGCTGATTACGCGGGGAATGTCCTCCTCTTATCTTATCTGTCGCCGGCGGCCTTGCGTCGTTGAATACTCTGGTTCCCGTTGGAGCAGGGTAGTTAAGCGACGTCGGGCTTGGCCAGTAGTTGGATGGGTGACCAGCCTGGGTACGCGACGTCCTATTGAGAGCTTCCCCCTCACCTTTGCAGTAAAGGGGTGCAGCGCTGCTGGCCTACGCTACGGTCCCTGACCACCAGTTTTCCCCCCAGTTTCCTGGACTCGATTCCAAACCTGTGCTCTGCATATCGTGGGAGTGAGTACACACGGCACTCTTTGATGGTCATCCGTCCGTCGGACGGGTAAGTTGGGCTATGAACGTGTTCCAAGAAAGCTGCTACAGCACACCCCTACAGAAAGAAGGAACATTGACAGACCAAAGAGAACATGGATGGATCGAGAAGTCGCAAAGGACCAAATGGTCTAATGTTTGACGGAGAAGGAGGAAAAGGGCAATCCTACAGAGGAAGAATAGTTGTGAGTTCAATACGGCTGTTAGGTTAGCTTGGACCGGATCAGTTCAAAACACACCACTTACACGTAACAAAGTCATCAGCTCGTGGTCTAGTGGTTAGCCTTGCTGCGTCTGAATCACGGGGTCCTGCATTCCGTTCCCAGCCGGGTTCGGGGATTTTCTCTGCCCAGGAACACTGTGTTAGTCTTGTCCTCTTCATTTCATCATCATGATTTGTGACAGTGACTAAATGGGACTGTGCTAGAAAATGGCACTGTGCTAGAAAATGGCACTGTGCTAGAAAATGGCACTGTGCTAGAAAATGGCACTGTGCTAGAAAATGGCACTGTGCTAGAAAATGGCACTGTGCTAGAAAATGGCACTGTGCTAGAAAATGGCACTGTGCTAGAAAATGGCACTGTGCTAGAAAATGGCACTGTGCTAGAAAATGGCACTGTGCTAGAAAATGGCACTGTGCTAGAAAATGGCACCGTGTTAGAAAATGGCACTGTGTGGCACTGTTCGAAAATGGCACTGTGTTCGAAAAAAATGGCTCTGTGTTCGGAAAAAAATGGCACTGTGTTCGAAAAAAAATGGCACTGTGTAAATGGCACTGTGTTCGAAAAAAAATGGCAATGTGTTCGAAAAAAAATGGCAATGTGTTCGAAAAAAAATGGCAATGTGTTCGAAAAAATGGCACTGTGTTCGAAAAAATGGCACTGTGTTCGAAAAAAATGGCACTGTGTTCGAAAAAAAATGGCACTGTGTGGCACTGTGTTCGAAAAAAATGGCACTGTGTGGCACTGTGTTCGAAAATGGCACTGTGTGGCACTGTGTTCGAAAATGGCACTGTGTGGCACTGTGTTCGAAAATGGCACTGTGTGGCACTGTGTTCGAAAATGGCACTGTGTGGCACTATGGCACTGTGTGGCACTGTGTTCGAAAATGGCACTGTGTTGCACTGTGTTCGAAAATGGCACTGTGTTAAAATTGGGACTTAGAACGGGCGCTGATGACCGCGCAGTTGAGCGCCACCCCACGAGCGAAACATCATCATCACACTTCACGAAGGAAAGGTGCCAGTGTGCCCGAAGGATACGAAAGAATCTTTCCAATCGTGCAGCCGAAGTTGCCCCTCGAGTCCTCGGCAACCATCCGTGCCATACTGACTTGATGTTTTAGTTTCTAAGTCAGTTTCATTTTACCAACATCCTACAGCACCACATCTCAAATGTTCCGATTTATTCTTTTATGAATTGCCAACTGTCCAACGTACACTTGAATACAGTTCTGTGTTGAAGGCATAGATTCTGAACAGTTTCTGTTCAAATTATGGGCTAAATGTGGTACTACAGTCGTGACGACGTAAGATGATCTTACCGAGTTCTCTGTTGGATGGCATAAGCACATTTATAGTTCGTAGTTTTTCTCTGTTGGATGGTACAAAATCTCAATATACTCTGCCCAGCACTAAAGTCTGATGTTAGTTCCGCCACAGTTCGCCACCTGTGCTGTTGTAACAGTCTGCCCAGCATAGGACGTTTGACGTCCATAATTAGGCTCAGCCGCCCAACCCCACGACTCTCGGACTCGATTTCACCTAGGCTTCACCACGTGTTGAAGACGCTCACCACAGCACTCCTCGAACACTCGGCAAGTCGTGCAGTTCCCAAAATGCTCGACCGATCCCGCGGACCGTCACAATCTGCCCCCGGTCAAACTCTGTAGAACGCGCGTGCCTTCCCCAGTCCCCGCTCTCCACATGGACAGCTCGCTCACTCACTAGTACTACATGCACCGTGCGGGTGTCAGAGCAGCGTTCACTCCTCGGCAGGTGACGCTGCTACGGCCTGGATGGGTTTTCATCCTGGGTGGGTCAGTGGTCATAATGTTGTCGCTGAGTAGTTTATTTTAGCCACGTATGCGAGTGGTTCTCAAACTGTGCGGCGTGAGGCGGGAGGGCGTTATATTTTTAAAAATATGTTATTGACAAAAAAGCCAATAAGACTTTGTAAAAACTACAGAGGAATAACCCTTATGAGTCATACAGCCAAGATTTTTGAAAGGATTTTACTAAATCGAATAAGTGAACAGATTGAAGAGGAGCTGAGTGAAGAACAGCATGGATTTAGGAAAGGAAGAAGCACGATCGACCTGATTTTTTTTTTCTATCGGTCAGCTGATGGAAAAAAAGTTGGGAGTATAACAAAAGGGATGATAATGGTTGTTATAGACATAGAAAAGGCATATGACTCGGTTAACAGGGGAAGACTCTGGGAAGAAATGAAGAAATAGACATAGAAGATGGATACATTGATATAATAATGTACAGAGGATATAATTGTAGAATTAGAACACCACTGGGGAACTCTGAATACTTCGAAATATGACAAAGGCTTAGGCAAGGTAGTATTTTATCTCCTGCACTTTTTAATGTTGTGATGGAGGGAATGAATACGGCAGTTAAAGATATAGTAAAAGAAAAAGACAAAAAGATGATTTTTGCAGATATGCTAATATGGGGTGATAAAGAGGTAGATGAACAGTTCTAGGCACTATAGTCCGGAGCCGCGCGACCGCTGCGGTCGCAGGTTCGAATCCTGCCTCGGGCATGGATGTGTGTCATGTCCTTAAATTAGTTAGGCTCAAGTAGTTCTAAGTTCTAGGGGACTGATGACCTCAGAAGTTAAGTCCCATAGTGCTCAGAGCCATTTGAACCATTTTTGAACTACTTGACGCGTGGAAGGAAATAATGTAAATGTATGGATTACAAATAAATAAAGATAAAAGTAATGGTATTTGGAAGAGAGAAAGGGATCAACGGAAATATTACCTTGATTGGAGAACCCCTCAAAGTGGTGGGAAGTTTCACTTGTTTAGGGAGTGAAATACCTAGGGATGGAAGAACAACTAACGAAATTAATAGGAGGTTACAGAAGGGAGGCAATTTATACCAAAGAATAAAACACCTGATTTGGAATACGGAAGTTTCAGAAAAAGTAAAAGTCCTTATGTATGAGAATTATTACATCCCTATTGTCACCTGTGGTGGAGAAACATGGACAATGACAGAAAGGGACTGGAGCAGACTGCAAGAAGGAGAAAATGAAATTTCTCAGAGCAGTTAAGGGGAAAACTAGAATGGACAGAGTAAGGAATGTAGAGATTAGAAAGGACCTTAAACAAGAAAGTATGAGAGAAGAAATTTAGAGAAAGAGATTAAGATGGAATGGGCATGTTAAGAGGCTGCATGGGCAGAGACTCCCCAAAATTATGGAAGAACTAAAGATGCATGGGAAAAGACCTAGAGTGCGCCCGAGAACACGCTGGAAAATGGGAGTGAGAATATCTGTGGAAAGGAGTGGTGTGGCCTGGCAGCAAGTGGAGGAAGAGAAGTGGTGGGAGGACCGAGCCACGTGGAGAGGACTCGTCAGCATCCACACCCGGCAGTGGCTGGAGCGGGATCCGGTTATAGAGAGATGTTAGTAACAAACAGTTCCGTTATCTTCTCATCCGAACACAGATGACGGCATTGGTTTGGATCGAATTTCACCAGACGCGGTTGTCGACACTGAAATCGGAGTCACGTTTTTAGCAACGTCCGGAGTGATCGAACGAAGTTGTCGGCCGTCCGTGGAATCACATTGCCGACTGCACAGTGACTTGGCGCTTACCTTTCGCGCACAATGCGAGCGTTGTCTTGCCTTTCTCAACACCTCTTCACTGTCTTTGAGACTTCGCGAACAACGCGTGTCTGCAGTGTGAGGCGGTTCCTGGTGAGTGACAAGGCACGGAGATCCCTGTAGCCCATCAGCTGGCGGAGGGAAGGCAGATACTCCGAAGACGAAACAGAGAACGTGTGACCGGGATTGTTTTGTTGCTGGGGTGCAAAAAATGGTTCAAATGGCTCTGAGCACTATGGGACTTGACATCTGAGGTCATCAGTCCCCTAGAACTTAGAACTACTTAAAGCTAACTAACCTAAGGACATCACACACATCCATGCCCGAGGCAGGATTCGAACCTCCGACCGTAGCAGTCGCGCGGTTCCAGACTGAAGCGCCTAGAACCGCTCGGCCACCGCGACCGGCTGCTGGGGTGCACGAAAATCACTGTCAGTGGGGAAGGAATGTCCGTAGTGGGTAATTCAACCGTTTCAGCTGCTGGTAGCATGAAACCTAACAGGTTAGAGAGACACCATGATACCAATGGGGAAAAGGGAAAGGATATTTCTCAGGAAAACTAAAAAGTTTTATTGTCAACATAGAAGAGCTTTGCTGAAGCGACGAATGTGAATTCTAAGGCCTCTTACAAGGGAACATCCCCATCGCCCCCCCCCCCCCTCTCATATTTAGTTAAAAGTTGGCACAGTGGATAGGCCTTGAAAAACTGAACACAGATTAATCGAGAAAACAGGAAGTAGTTCTGTGGAACTATGAAAAAATAAACAAAATATACAAACTGAGTAGTTCATGCTCAAGATAGGCAATAGGATGGTGTAAGGTCAGGAGCGCCGTTGTCCCGTGGTTAGCGTGAGCAACTGCGGAACGAGATGTCTTTGGTTCAAATCTTCCCTCGACTGAAAATTTTACTTTTTTTACTTTCGCAAAGCTATGATCTGTCCGTTCGTTCATTGACGTCTCTGTGCACTGCAACAAGTTTAGTGTCTGTGTTTTGCGACCGCACCGCAGAACCGTGCGATTAGTTGACGAAAGGACGTGCCTCTCCAATGGAAACCGAAAACATTTGATCGCAAGGTTATAAGTCAACCGATTCCTCCACAGGAAAACACGTCTGATATATTCTATACGACACTGGTGACGGCATGTGCGTCACATGACAGGAATATGTTGTCGACCCACCTAACTAGTACACTTGGCGAATGGGTAAAATGATTCTTCTACCTTGCCCGATTTAGGTTTTCTTGTGGATGTGATAATCACTCCCAAAAAAGTGATGAAAACATAAGAGTGTCTCACAAACTGAAAACAAAAAGTTAAATTTTTCACTCGAGGGAAGACTTCAACCAAGGACCTCTCATTCCGCAGCTCGTCACGCTAACCACGGGACCACGGCGCTCCTGAGCTCACACTGTCCTTGATATTGCCTATCTTGCACATGGATTACTCAGTGTGTCTATTTTGCTTATTTTTTCATAGTTCCACACAATTTCTTCCTGTTTTCGCGATCGATCAGTGTTCAGTTTTTCTAGGCCTATCCACTGTGCCAACTTATAACTAAATCTGAGGGGGGTGCGATGGGGAGGTTCCCTTGTTAGAAGATTGGCACAAGATTGCTAAATGCAAGAAACCACATACTGTTGTACAAACTCTTTGGTTTTTACCAGCAGCTATCGGTTAGCATCAGCATTTGCTGATTCACTTGCTCGACAGCAGGAAAGTATTTCGATCGCTAGTATCTGAGTGAGTAGAAAAATTTTAGACACATTTTTTCTTGTGGGTATTCGCAAATGACATTGTTTATAAAGACGTTCCAACTACACCAGAAGATAAGCGAGGGAGAGTTGTCAGAGCATGTGCTTCGATAAGTGCCGATGTGGTAAGGAATACCCCTCAATCCATGATAAGAAGATTGGAGCACTCCACTGATACGAATGGCCTTCACTTCGAACACCTTCTGTAAATGGACGTTCATGCCACCTTTGTGACCTTGTTTAACCTTCAAAGACTTCACTGTTACACATCATTCGATTCGTCTCGATAGCCACTATCAGAAAATAAGCACCAAACTATATTATCCCATTAAAAAAAAACATATCTCTGAAGCGACCCCACCTAGCAACAAAGCCGGCCGAAGTGGCCGTGCGGTTAAAGGCGCTGCAGTCTGGAACCGCAAGACCGCTACGGTCGCAGGTTCGAATCCTGCCTCGGGCATGGATGTTTGTGATGTCCTTAGGTTAGTTAGGTTTAACTAGTTCTAAGTTCTAGGGGACTAATGACCTCGGCAGTTGAGTCCCATAGTGCTCAGAGCCATTTGAGCCAACTAGCAACAAAAAACCAACGTCATATTATGGCCCCTGTTGTCCCTTGCAACTTTTGTCCCTTGCAACTTTTGTCCCACAAACATTTCAGCTTCTTTCATACTTTTGGAGTTATTCTTGGTGGCAATAGTTAGTGACTCACCCTGTATAATTCTATGTCGCTGTTGTTAGTATTATTCATTATATACTACACTCTACAGTGACAGTAAAACAGGAATAAGAACCAAGGACTCCAGGAACGACTGAGCAGGGATGCTCCGTGGCCGTAGCAGTCAGGGCGGAAGACAAGTCGCTGTTGGAGAACTGGATTTCATTCTTCCCGTTTAAAGTGAAGAGCAGTAGATTTTTTTTGACGTATGGAGTTTTCACCGTATCAGACATGTAAAACACAGGATCCACAGTGTACTTCATTGTACAGAAAAGTTCACGCTTGTGTATTTACAGAATTAAAATCTCAGGCTGCCAAATTTTATTCGCAGTAAATTTTCAATAGTTCATTAAATTTTACTTTTATAGTTAAAATTTCACATTACTCTGTAAATTTCATCATAAGCGGCAGAGGGAAATCAAAATATGCCTGCTACTAAAGGCCACATATTTTTTTCCGTGTGCTGTTTAAGAAAATAAACAAATACTAGATAAAGGCAAATAGCTTTAGTAGACAAAACAGAAACAGCTGATTGAGGGAGGCGGTATGCGGTGATCTTGAAGGACAGTGTTTCACATTCAAATTTCGGACACGAAAACGAGACGTAGTTAACACCTGAGTCAGGACAGCAGTCGCCTGCGGGAGAACCGTAAGTGTCGATTCTGTGCAGATGTGGAGGGAGACAGGCGTGGTTAAAGTGGAGTCGAATGTTGGCGAAACTCGTTGACCGCTGCAAATGAGTCCTCGAATACCATCGGCATTGTAGGAATTCGAGATTGTAATGCCGATTGCTTGGAGTAAGACTTAGGACATCTCTCGCGATTTTGAGAGGTAGAGAGAGAGAGAGAGAGAGAGAGAGAGAGAGAGAGAGAGTGAGAGAGAGAGAGAGAGAGAGAGATGGATAGAGAGTGAGAGGGAGATGGATAGAGAGAGAGAGAGAGAGAGAGAGAGAGAGAGAGAGAGAGAGAGAGAGAGATGGAGGCATCGACAAGTGTATTCCAGAAGCTACTTCCGTTGCATTGTAGAGGGCTTTTCTAATTGATGACATCCTGTTTGGCCAAGAATCAGGAAATGCTGCTGCTTTTTGTAAATAAAACCGTATATAGAGCTGAATAAATAACTTTATTGATTGCGTCGTTTCGGCTACTGCCATCGTCAGATGTCTACTGTTTACAATTAGAGGGGCATAAAGGGTGAAAGGGCCGCGGTGGTCTCGCGGTTGTAGGCGCGCAGTCCGGAACCGTGCGACTGCTACGGTCGCAGGTTCGAATCCTGCCTCGGGCATGGATGTGTGTGATGTCCTTAGGTTAGTTAGGTTTAAGTAGTTCTAAGTTCTAGGGGACTTATGACCACAGCAGTTGAGTCCCATAGTGCTCAGAGCCATTTGAAAGGGTGAAAGATGTCTGTTATACATCATTATGCTACAATAAATGTGTGTTACGATTGCACTGTGTATGTTAGCAATTTGAATAATGTCTATATTTTTATGAGTACGAAGTGGAAAGGAAGCGAAATAGAGTAACAAGAAAATGAAATTTTAGCGAAAAATCAGACACCATCAGGAACAGAAGAGTTGCATTCCATGAAAACCTAAAAAGTCTAGAAGAAAACAGGATTTTAAAAAATTATAACTCCAAAACATTGTGGATAAAGGAAGTTAAGAGTCCAGGCGGAAATGTAAATAATGGAGGAAGAAATAGGAGAAATATCCAGCGGAACAGTAAAAGATTTCAAGGGCTTGCAGGAGACAACAAAGAAAAAGGCAGGTCCAGTATGAAGAAAGAACAGGAAAACATGGGGAGAGAATGGAAAATTGCTGGAAAGAAAGGAAGGAGAAAAGAAAGAGTACGTCAGTTATTTGATGGGGTCCTCAGTAGGACAAACCGATTAAAAAAAAAGTGAAGAGAATGTCCTCTACACTAACGGCACTTGTGTACGCTACCTGTTTCATGTTTTTACGGTTGTTAGTTGAGGCCGCGATGAAGCGTAGGTTTTAGTACTGCCACTGAACCTTGTTGCGTAAGTTTGAAGGTTTTTGGTGAACGAACGTTTTAAAAAGGTTTTGTAATTCTGTAATTTTTTAGCTCGATTTTATGTGACAGACACTTGTCAAATGAATTTTATCCATAGTGGATGCTGTCGAACTCCGTGACTGTTCCTGTATGAGGTGTAGAAAATTATCTGCTACCAGTCACAATAAAAGGTTATTTATTTTCACACGACCGGTTTCGTGCTTGCGCCCATCTACATGTTTGTCCTTTTGGAGATCACTGTATAAATACAAATTTTTTTTTTTTTTTTTTTTTTTTTTTTTTTTTTTTTTTTTTTTTTTTTGCTGGCGACTATACAGATACAACTGGGACAATTGTAAGTGGTAAGGCAGCATTTGACGAAAATATACCTGTACTTACAAAAAGATGAAGCACCATTATTACAGTTATGCTGTGGTGATAATTTTGCCACTTAGTTACGCACTTACGGTCATTTTCACGTCCATATTTCAGTTTTACCGAGTATGCCTTCATATTACACTACTATGATGTGCACTCGTGAAATACACTATGTTTACATACAAACATGTGGTCAAAGAACTTAGATGTAGCAGGTGTAAAGATGTTGGTCATACAGAAACTTGTGGGTTATTGTCAAAGATCTTAGCCACAGCAAGTGCAAGGGTGTTGGATAAATATAAATTTAAAAAGCTATTATAGACTGCAACATGTGTACCGAGAAATGTCGCAGTCTATAATAGCTTTTTAAATTTATATTTATCCAACACCCTTGCACTTACTGTGGCTAAGATCTCTGAGAATAACCTGCACGTTTCTGTATGAGCAACATCTTTACTTCTGCTACATGTAGGTTCTTAGACACCTGTCACTCTCTGTGTTCCTTTAATCTTAATGGTAGATACCTGTGTTGGCAGTAGCAGAAACAGCGTGTGGAAGTTAACAACTTCATTTAGCCCTCTAATCAGTTTTATTCAGAAAGATCGCGGAGGAAGTTTCTACCACTTACCAGCGAGTGCTGCTGTAGCCGCTGTTTCACAAATCGCACACAGTGAACGCTTCGGCGACCTAAGCGCTTGGCGGTACGGCAGGTGTTTCCCTTGCATTATTCCGCCCCAGCCGCCGCTGACCAAACGCGGACGTGCGGTGCGTGTCTCCAGCTCCAGCTCGCTCCAGCTGTTGTTGGCTCCTGGCTGCGTCCTTGGCACAGTTCGCACCTGGCGCCTGCGTTTTCCGCGTCGTCACTTCCCTCCCACGCAAGCGTCGGACCCATTCAACACCAGATTACCCCCCCCCCCCTTCGGCCGCATATAGCCGACGTGTGGCAACCGCATTCCTCTCCACGTTTACAGTTACATCCATCTACGTACGCGTCCATACTCTGCTGACCACTGCGAAGTGCATGGCAGAGCTATGATACACAGCCTTCCGAAATCCCTCCAAAGAAGACGAAATAAACATTCCAGAATTCGAATCAAGGACAGTTGCCAAGATTAGATTGGATTTACTTTCATTCCAATTCATCCGTAGTGAGGAGGTCCTCCAGGATGTAGAACATGACAAATATTTACAACTGAAACAGGTAAGCTAATGTACCATTCAAATGGTTCAAATGGCTCTGAGCACTGTGGGACTTAACGTCTGGGGTCATCAGCCCCCTAGAACTCAGAACTACCTGAACCTAACTAACCTGAGGACATCACACACATCCATGCCCGAGGCAGGATTCGAACCTGCGACCGCAGCGGTCGTGCGGTTCCAGACTGAAGCGCCTAGAACCGCTCGGCCACACCGGCCGGCAATGTACCATTCCACAGGTCCCAAGTGACATGGTCGTCATTTTTTAATGAACGCTATATGAAAGAATCATTTTACAAATACTAATACATTGAATTTAAAAAAGTTTATTTTTAAGGTAATAAACGTGCAATAGACTACTAAATACGAATAACTTAGAGGCAGATATCCTGGCAGTAGAGAAGCAACTCACATCACTTAATAAAAGCAAGTCTTCCGGTCCAGACTGTATACCGATTACGTTCCTTTCAGAATACGCCCGTGCAATAGCTTCGTACTTGGCAGTAATAATGCAACCGCTCGCTACACGAAAGATCCGGGCCCAAAGACTGGAACAGGTCACACCGATATTCAAGACTGGCAGTAGGAGTAATCCACTAAACTACAGGCCCATATCGTTGACGTCTATACGCAGCGGGATTTTAGAACGTATATTGTGTTCCAACATTATGAATTACCTCGAAGAACACGGTGTATTGACACCAACACGGATTAGAAAACATCGTTATTGCGAAACACAACTAGCTCTTCACTTGCGCGAAGTGTTGAGTGCTATCAACAAGGGATCTTAAATTGATTCCGTATGTCTTGATTTCGGGAAGGCTTTTGACACTGTACCGCACAAGCGGCTCGTAGTAAAATTGCGTGCTTATGGAATATCGTCTCAGTTATGTGACTGGATTCGTGATTTCCTGTCGGAGAGGTCACGGTTAGTAGTGATTGTCGGAAAGTCCTCGAGCAAAACAGAAGTGATTTCTGGCGTTCCCCAAGGCAGTGTTACAGACCCTTTGCTGTTTTTTTTTTTCTATATAAACGATTTGGGAGACAATCTGAGCAGCCGCCTTCGGTTGTTTGCAGATGACGCTGTCGTTTATCGACTAATAAAGTTATCAGAAGATCAAAACAAACTGCAAAACGATGTAGAAAAAATTTCTGAATGGTGCGAAAAGTGGCAGTTGACCTGAAATAACGAAAAGTGTGAGGTCATCCACATGACTGTTAAAAGGAACTCGTTAAACTTCGGTTACACGATAAATCAGTCAACTCTAAAAGCTGTGAGTTCAACTAAATACCTAAGAATTATGAACAGCTTAAATTGGAACAAAGACACAGAAATTGTTGTGGCGAAGGATAATCAAAGACTGTAGTATTGGCAGGACACTTGGAAAATGTAACAGACCTACTAAGGAGACTGCCTACACTACGCTTGTCCGTCCTCTTTTAGGATTCTGCTGCGCGGTGTGGGATCCTTAGCACGTAGGACTGGCGGAGTACGTCAAAAAGTTCATAGAAGGGCAGCACGTTTCGTATTATCGCGAAATATGTGAGGTAGTGTCACTGAAATGAGACAGGACATCATTAAAAGAAAGGCGTTTTTCGTTGCGACGCAATCTCTAACCGAATTTGTTACCATCTTCCTCGTGCGAATGCGAAAATACTTTGTTGACGCCAACCTACATAGGAAGAAACGCTCACCAAAAAAGGGGAAATCACAGCTCGCACGGAAACTATATACAGGGCTATTACAAATGATTGAAGCGATTTCATAAATTCACTGTAGATCCATTCATTGACGTATGATCACGACGCACTACAGATACGTAGCGAAACACGAAGTTTCGTTCGGTTGAAGCCGCACTTCAGGTTTCTGCCGCCAGAGCGCTCGAGAGCGCAGTGAGACAAAATGGCGACAGGAGCCGAGAAAGCGTATGTCGTGCTTGAAATGCACTCACATCAGTCAGTCATAACAGTGCAACGACACTTCAGGACGAAGTTCAACAAAGATCCACCAACTACCAACTCCATTCGGCGATGGTATGCGCAGTTTAAAGCTTCTGGATACCTCTGTAAGGGGAAATCGACGGGTCGGCCTGCAGTGAGCGAAGAAACGGTTGAACGCGTGCGGGCAAGTTTCACGCGTAGCCCGCGGAAGTCGACGAATAAAGCAAGCAGGGAGCTAAACGTACCACAGCCGGCGGTTTGGAAAATCTTACGGAAAAGGCTAAAGCAGAAGCCTTGCCGTTTACAATTGCTACAAGCCCTGACACCCGATGACAAAGTCAAACGCTTTGCAACAGCTCATGGAAGAGGATGCGTCCAGTGCGAAACTCGTTTTCAGTGATGAAGCAACATTTTTTTCTTAATGGTGAAGTGAACAGACACAATGTGCGAATCTGGGCGGTAGAGAATCCTCACGCATTCGTGCAGCAAATTCGCAATTCACCAAAAGTTAACGTGTTTTGTGCAATCTCACGGTTTGAAGTTTACGGCCCCTTTTTCTTCTGCGAAAAAAACGTTACAGGACACGTGTATCTGGCCATGCTGGAAAATTGGCTCGTGCCACAACTGGAGACCGACAGCGCCGACTTCATCCTTCAACAGGATGGTGCTCCACCGCACTTCCATCGTGATGTTCGGCATTTCTTAAACAGGAGATTGGAAAACCGATGGATCGGTCGTGGTGGAGATCACGATCAGCAATTCGTGTCATGGCCTCCACGCTCTCCCGACTTAACCCCATGCGATTTCTTTCTGTGGGGTTATGTGGAGGATTCAGTGTTTAAACCTCCTCTACCAAGAAACGTGCCAGAACTGCGAGCTCGCATCAACGATGCTTTCGAACTCATTGATGGGGACATGCTGCGCCGAGTGTGGCAGGAACTTGATTATCCGCTTGATGTCTGCCGAATCACTAAAGGGGCACATATCGAACATTTGTGAATGCCTAAAAAAACTTTTTAAGTTTTTGTATGTGTGTGCAAAGCATTGTGAAAATATCTCAAATAATAAAGTTATTGTAGAGCTGTGAAATCGCTTCAATCATTTGTAATAACCCTATATATATATATATATATATATATATATATATATATATATATATATATATATATATATATAATGAGAGAGGGAGAGAGAGAGAGAGAGAGAGAAGGGGGGGGGGTGAAAATATGAGGACGCAAGATGAGGTGAGTAAGGTGGGTGCGGAACGACTTCCGAGCCCAGGTACTACTGTATACTATTTTTCGTCAGTCTAGCAGGCTGCGGGCGGGCGTTATCTTGTTGGAGCGTCACTTCACGCAGTCTTCCAGGTCTTTGTTGTCGGACTGCGTCAGCAAGACGTCTCAGTTGTTGACAGTAAATGTCACCAGTGGTGGCTACACCTCGGGGAAGCAGTTTGTAGGACAACACACCGTCACTGTTCCACCAGATGCGAAACGTTATCCTTCGTGGATGCACGCAGGTCTTCGCACGGGGAGTTTGCGCTCAGTAATTCTTCTCTTTTCCCGATGCTAGCGTAAAGGCGCCACTTCTGGCAACCAGTGCTGGTCCAGGATAGAAACGGCCGGTGTTGTTGCCGAGCCAATCGATGACGGGGAAGGACAGATCGACTGATTTATTTGATTGTGGCTTAGGCCGTGCGGTACCCGTACATCCGAACTCTGAATCTTCCCCACTGCCTGCAAATGTCGTACAGTGGGGGAATAAGAACAGTTAACCACATTTGCCAGTTCCCGAGTACACTGACTTCGTTAACTTTGCATTGATGCGTTGAAACGATCTTCATCAAACCCCAAAGGTGTTCCTGAATCTGGAGACTAACTAGAGGGTAAACGAGCCTCTTTACAACTAGAAAACCAGTTCGTTGCCGTGCTCTGTCCAGTGGCATTACCCCCACACATGGCACAAATTTTTCTGGCTGCCTCCGTTCCTCTCACCCATCTACCGAAGTCGAAGACATATGTCGGACATGTTCCGATTCCTCCTCTTAGCACTCCATTTTCTAGCGCCCACAGCTTCACTGATTATCTCCAGACGACAGTCGATAAATAAACCCGTGGCAACAGGAATACCAACATGTAAAACTAAAACGCTGCGACATTAAAACAGCAAACTAATAGAAAGGCGTCTGAATGAATCGCAGACAGGCAGAGGAAAGTCTGAACAATGCCAATTAAGACACGCAAATCGAAGTCCTACGTTCTAGAACCATCGACTTCAGGAAGGAAGCAGATGACTAGAAAGATATTTGAGTGGAATTCAGGGATGAAAAATTGGGCTAATAGTGGCCAAGCGTTTCATGATTGAGTACGATATTTTGAGGAATTATTCAGGAGGAACGAATACATTTGGTAAACATTGTGTTTCGTTGTATTTTGCGGGACGCAAAAAGCACGATCGATTGCTGATGAATTAATCAAGCGCTGACAAAAGGGCCAATTAAAACTGACAGCTCGAGGTACACATACTGTGCCCTTGGAAAAAAGAACCTGTTGACAAATGGAATACGAGCAGTAATGAATCTGTGGAAAACGTTCGACCCTTTAACGTTCGAAGCTGTTTTCATACGGTGTGGTGAATCGTTAACGCAACCGGCTGGCGGGGATTTTGTTGCCTGGAGTAAATTTCCCGTCCGCTGCGAGGCCTTTGTCTGCGGAGGTAGCACGTGTGTGCGACGCGACACAATACGAGCTGTGTTCAAAAAGTGAGGTGAGTTCATATTTTTGTGAAAAGTATTCATTCATCAATATTCATGTTGTCACCTTCAAAGTAACCCCCCTCAATACTTCTTCCAGTCCTCGAAGCACTTCTCATAAGCATTTTTTGGTACAACCTTGAGTTCTTCCAGTGATGCAGTTTCTATTTCTTCAATCGTTGGAAATTTTCGTCCTTTCGTAGGTCTCTTCAGTTTTGGGAACAGGAAAAAGTGGCAGGGGGCAAATCCGGAGAATATGGTGCGTAAGGCATGATTGTCCTTTTTTAGCCAAAAGATCTCTCACAAACAACGATGAATGAGCGGTTGCACTGTCGTGATGCAAACGCCACGAATTGGTTTTCGACAATTCCGGACGTTTTTTGCGTATTGCTTCTCGCAAACGGCGCGTAACGTGAAGGTAATACTCGTTATTGACAGTACGACCCTGATCCAAAAATTCATGATACACTACGCCACGGCAATTGACACAAAAAAAACTAAGGAGAACTTTTGACATTTGTCTGCAAGAAAGTCTCGAAACGAATCGCAAGTGTGCTCCCATACTCCCTAAGCTCGGTCATGGAGCACTGCATCAAGCTGAGCTCCGTTGGCCACCGCGCTGTGGATCTCGTGGGGGAACAGAGCGAGCCGACTTTCGCAGGGTGTCCGTTTTCGGAATCCATCTTGATTTTTAGAGAGATTTTCCTGCTCCAAGAACGCCGTGATTCTTGAGCATAAAATATGTTCCACAATTCTACAGCAGGTTGACATCAACGATATAGGTCTGTAATTGTGTGCATCTGTCGTACAGTCCTTTGTAAAAGAGGGAATTATCTGCACTTGCTTCCAGTCGCCAGGTACCCATCATTGTTCAAGCGATCTACGAGAAATTACTGCTACAAGGGGAGTAAGTCCTTTCGGATAATGTTTGTAGAATGTTATGGGTACCTCATCCGGTCCTGCGCCTTTCCGGTGCTAAGGAAATTATATATATATCTTCATGGCTTTTTAAAAAATGTGGGGCATTACGTAGTGAACCACTCTTGTAGTAGAGAGAGAGAGAGAGAGAGAGAGAGAGAGAGAGAGAGCAAGAGCTAGACAGTAAGAGGAGACAGTAGTAGTAGTAGGAGAGAACGAAGGGGACTGTGCCTTTGAGACAGGAGACAGTGCCCGACAGAAAGAGATGACGACAATCAGTTGGGCTGAATGAATGTGTGTGTGGAAGGACAAATGAGTGTGGATGGGTATGTGCGGCTTAGAACAACGAACCAGAGAATGTGAGCGAGTTAGTTAGGGGAGAGTCTGGGAGTGACAGGTGGGTTTAGTGTTAAAGGATGCGCGAATATGTCAGCCAAAAATTTTTGGGACACTTTGCAAGGGTTCTCAGAAAGGTGCAATGACGCAGCCGGTACTCGACTTTTCGGTCAGAGCCTTTTAAGTAAACGGGAACATATTCTGTCTTCCTGTGCGCCCATAAGGGCATTTTTGGGCTGGTGAGTAATTTCTCCAAATAGTGTCACCTGTGTGTGTGTGTGTGTGTGTGTGTGTGTGTGTGTGTGTGTGTGTGTGTGTGTGTGTGTAAGATCTGCGTGGTCGCTGTTTTCGTTAGGAACACACACACACACACACACGCACACGCACACGCACACGCACACGCACACACACACACACACACACACACACACACAGAGTCGGGCATCTGCCACAGATAAACAACGCGTGGGAGCTGTGCCAACCGCGTCGCAGCCGAGGACTCGCTACTGTGTGTGAGACACACACTGTCGGCGCAGCTGCGCGCGCGACTCCGCTTTTGGCTCGCGGAAGGGCATCCGTAGCTGGGCAGATAGCGCCTCCACCGCTTCGGCCACAGTGCCCAGAGCAGAGGATGGCCGGCGCAGTTAGTACATGACGCAGGTTCCCTCTGACCCACCCGAGCGCCACCAGAACAGCGCAGACTAGAAATAAATTAGCTGTCTGTCGTGTCCCTAGCTGGCAGACATTACGCGACAAAAGTACTGCGTGAATACTGCTGGCACAGTGAACCACACTAGACAAACCCACTGCCTCTAGTCTAGGTGCTCTGTAGCTCATGGTCTGGTGGCCAGCGTCACTGCCTCAGGATCACAGGCTCCCGGGTTCGATTGCTGGCTAGGTTGGGGATTTTCTCTGCCTGCGGTCTGGCTGTTTTGTTGTCCTCATCCTTTCATCATCATCATCATCATCATCATCATCATCATCATCATCATCATCATGGACAGTGGCTGATGACACAAACCAAAACATCATACCATCCAGTCTCGGTAATTGACCCAATTTGGTGAGGAAGGCAGTCTACAAGTTTCTGCACGTATGCCATATACAGCAGAAAACATTCATGGATCATTAGATCCTGTAGAGCATTCGGCCCTAATGAAGCAATATTGCGGCCCGGGAAGTGAGCACCCATCACACGATCGTTAAAAAAAAAAAATCCATAATATTCCGTTTATTTGAAGTTAGGATAAATTGAATGTCAATGTTAAAAAATGTATCGGCTCAACCACTTGGTTATAGTGTAAAACACTAAGATTGACGCGTTTCGGAAGTCAAGTATCCATCATCAGAATAATGAAAAGTAAAAGAACCTGTTAAAACTCACTAAAATGGAACATGCACCAGGAACAATAAAATTGATAATAAAATTAAAACATCGTGGCTGGAACAAGGGAAGTAGCCACATTATTCCCTTACCGCATTATTCCCCTCAGTGGTTATTGTTAGCATTAAGTACGTATATTATGTACGGCCCAAAAATAATCGTAGTCTCACAGCGTGGCCTAGGTAACCGCAAATGTTGAACACCCCGCTCTAGAGCTTCCGAATTGCGGGCATGTTGATCGGAGCGTTTGACTCGCTGTTCAAAATGCTCGCGCGCGTTTCCTCTGGGGTTAAGATAACCTTGCAGGTAGAACTCAACACGTCGTGCTTAACGGAACGAAACCGACAGAGGTGAACGAGTACTCCACGGAGGCGTGATAGGTCCTTACTGTTTACACTGTATGGGGGTCGTTCAAAAAGCGTCCCCGCAGTGCCGTATGATCGTTAGCCGCGCGTGCCGTATGCCACAGTGAATACACCGAAATGAAGCTCAGTGAAATACAAGTTGTTAATTTATTGAATATTCATTTTCACTTACAAATTTGCACATTAAATGTTGAAAGTGTGCCCTCTGTTGTTGAATACACAATTCAGTTCGTCTAATCATGTTTCCAAACACAAGCTGTAACACTTATTCTGTAACAGAAGCAGTTAAAGTGGATAATTGCAGTTTCCAATTCTTCGATGGATTTTGGACGATTTTTATAGACAGTTGCCTTCGCTGCACTCCAGAAGAAAAAGTTACGTGGTGTTAGGTCAGGTGATCCCTGTGAAATGATGCGACCAGCAAAAACATCAGCGAGCAGCGACATGGAAACGCGACCTGTATGCGCGGTTGCACCATCTTGTTGAAAATAACCGTTGAGTATTTCACTCAACACAAGTTCTCCTATGAATGGGTACAGAATATCACTGGAGTATCGTTGTGCGTCTATTGTTTCGTTGAAAAATACGGGACCCAGAATCCGACGTCTTAGAAATTGCAATCCAAACTCCTATTTTCACAGAATGAAGTAGTTCGTCATCAATACACAATGTATTTGCAGTACTCCACATACGAGAATTTTGCGAGTTCATGTACCCTCATAAATGAAACCACGCCTCGCCAGTGAAAAACAGTTTCATTACGAATATTCCTTCCGTTTTTTGAACCATTGACAATAACTCTTCAAATTTCTTCCGTACAGCTGTGTGGGCCGAGCCGATAGTAACATCGATTTCCTGGGCGAGTTTTCTTACTGACTTGTTCGGACTCGTGGACATTTCATCGGAAATATCGAGCAGTTTATCCTCGAACAAAACGCTAGGACATATACTAAGATGGTATCTGTTCTTTCGGACATTTCCGAAAGAATAGATACCGTCGGTGACCATGGAGCTCGTTAGAATGAAATTACAATGAACTCTTACGCGAATCGGCAACGCGCCGCGAGTAATTAGTATAATTAGCTGAAATAACAATACTAATAGTATGAGTATATTCAATACATCGTTTGTTTCTATTAAAAAATTCGTCAGTGTAGTAGAAGGAGTTGGCCACTAGTAAGTCTTTCAGGCTCCTTTTAAACTGATCTTTATTTCTAACTAAATTTTTCTATGTTTGCTGGCAAATTATTCAAGATGAGTGTTCCTGAGTAGTGGACCCATTTTTGAACTAAAGTAAGTGCTTTTAAGTCCTTGTGCAGATCATTTTTGTTCCTGGTATTGTATGTATGAACTGAGCTGTTTGTTGGAAAAAGAGATATATTATTTAGGACAAACTTCATTAAGGAGTAAATATACTGAGAGCCAGTAGTTAGTACAACCAGTTCTTTGAAGAGGTTTCTGCAGGACGTCCTTGAATTTACTCCACAAATAATATGTATTACACGCTTTGGGACTCTGAAAACTTTTGTTCGACTTGAAGACTTACCCCAAAATATTATACCATATGACATTATGGAATGAAAGTAGGCAAAGTACGCAAACTTTCTCATTTTTATGTCGCCTATGTCTGCTAACACTCGAATTGCAAATACAGATTTTTTGAGGCGTTTCTGCAGTTCTGTGGTGTGTTCGTCCCAACTGGATTTATTATTAAGATGTAATCCCAGAAATTTAAGGCTGTCAACCTCTTCTATGTGCTCTTCTTCATACTTCATGCATATGCTGGGTGGAAACCTATTACAGGTTCGGAATTGCATATAGTGAGGTTTTTCGGAGTTTAATGTCAGTGAGTTGGCTTTAAACCATTTATTAATATCCATGAAAATATCATATTGCTAGAACTACACTCGACATACTATTTATTGCAATACTTGCGTCATCTGCAAACAAAACAAACTCTGCTTCTGGCAGTGTAACTGACGAGAGATCATTTATGTACACAAGAGAAAGGAGTGGCCCTAAGATGGATCCTTGTGGGACACCACATGTAATTTCTTCCTATCCTGATGATGACTGATGACTTAATTCACTAGTGCCTTGCACTGACACGGCACATTTACGCCTGTTGGTGCGTCAGTATTGCACAGAAAAAAACGAAATCACTGTACTGCTTCATACTCCGTACTCTCCACATCTGACCCAAGCGAACATTTTCTTTTTATTTTATTTTTTTCCTAAGTTGGAAACTCCGCCGAAAGGGCGAAGATTTGCGACGATAGACGAGACGAAAGGAAATTCGCAGACGGCGCCTTTATCGCTGCGATCCAGCAAGAGGCGTAACGAGACTGCTACCGGAAGTGAAAACGCCGTTGGGAGCTGTGTATCGGTTGTGGATGAGAGTAAGTGGAAGGAGACCACGCACAGTAAGTAAAAAATAAGAATAGGAAAATTTTGCGGACAACGTTTCGGATTTCTTTGGAGAGACCTCGTATTTCAGCGTGTAAAGTCGAGCGCCTGGCAGTCCTTCATACGACCGCAGGGTAGCTTCTACAGCGGCCAAACGCCACCTGTTTCATCTCTGAAGGAGCCGACTAACATATCGTCGAGTGTGCTAATTGACTGCAGTAAACATTGTTGTTGTTGTTGTTGTTGTTGTTGTTGTTATTGTGGTCTTCAGTTCTGAGACTGGTTTGATGCAGCTCTCCATGCTACTCTATCCTGTGCAAGCTTCTTCATCTCCCAGTACCTACTGCAGCCTACATCGTTCTGAATCTGCTTAGTGTATTCATTTCTTGGTCTCCCTCTACGATTTTTACCCTCCACGCTGCCCTCCAATACTAAATTGGTGATCCCTCGATGTCTCAGAACATGTCCTACCAACCGATCCCTTCTTCTAGTCAAGTTGTGCCACAAACTCCTCTCCAATTCTATTCAATATCTCGTCATTAGTTACGTGATCTACCCATCTAATCTTCAGCATTCTTCTGTAGCACCACATTTCGAAAGCTTCTATTCTCCTCTTGTCCAAACTATTTATCGTCCACGTTTCACTTCCATACATGGCTACACTGCATACGAATACTTTCAGAAACGACTTCCTGACACTTGAATCTATACTCGATGTTAACAAATTTCTCTTCTTCAGAAACGCTTTCCTTGCCATTGCCAGTCTACATTTTATATCCTCTCTACTCCGACCATTTTATTTTGCTCCCCAAATAGCAAAACTCCTTTACTACTTTAAGCGTCTCGTTTCCTAATCTAATTCCTTCACCATCACCCGATTTAATTCGACTACATTCCATTATCCTCGTTTTGCTTTTGTTGATGTTCATCTTATATCCTCCTTTCAAGACACAGCCCATTCCGTTCAACTGCTCTTCAAAGTCCTTTGCTGTCCCTGAAAGAATTACAATGTCATCGGCGAACCTTAAAGTTTTTATTTCTTCTCCATGGATTTTAATACCTACTCCGAACTTTTCTTTTGTTTCCTTTATTGCTTGCTCGATATACAGATTGAATAGCATCGGGGAGGCTACAACCCTGTCTCACTCCCTTCCCACCCACTGCTTCTCTTTCATGCCCCTCGACTCTTATAGCTGCCATCTTTCTATACAAATTGTAAATAGCCTTTCGCTCCCTGTATTTTACCCCTGCCACCTTCAGAATTTGAAAGAGAGTATTCCAGTGCTCTGCGTTATTTTCCAGCGTAACACGTAACAGCTTGACAGGTATGTTCCGCCACACACGTCACTGAACGTAATCTCGGCGGCGAGACCTGTGGTCTGGCGTTTTGCTGGGGTGTGGGCTGCGGGCTGCGTGCCTTATCTGTAGTCCCGACAGCCCCTCCAGGTGGCGTGTGGAGTCGCTCCTAATGGACGACGCCAGCGGAATACCAAAGAGGTGTCCGCGAATAGCAGCGCTATGTCGATAGCGCCTGTGGTCGATGGGGCCCCAGTGGAAGGGGCGGCAGAGTATCGACTCTGGCTGGTCGAAACCGCGGGAGGTCGACGGCCGCGAAGTTTTCACCTCCTGTGTGACTGGACCGCGACAGAGGGGGAGAGGGGGGGGGGGGGGTGAGAGCGTGAGTGAGTGAGTGTGACTAAGTAGTAAGGGGGTTAAGGGGGGGGGAGTGTAGGAACGGAAAGGTGAGTCATAACAGTAACTTCACGGTCACGATTTCGTCACAGCCCAAAATCGTAACTTGTTGACTATACGATATTTTCTATTCATTGGGAGTCAAAATGTTAGAGGTTGTACAATTCCCTAAGCACAGAATTTTTTCTTAACCCTAGGATGCCCGAGCCTTTTATTCCATCTTGGATGCCTAAGGGTGAGGGGGGCGGGGGGGGTTCGGCGAGCCCACAGGTATTAAATAAGTTTACTGACGAAAAATTACAACTTTCAAAATGGTTTATGTATTTTAAGTAAGGCATCAGTTTATAAATGTTGTTAATTGTTATAAATATTGGATTGAGTGACTAAAAAATTGGCATATTACAATACAAAATACAGATGTGTTCATATACAATAGACTAATGAGTCCTCAACTTCAAGGCAAGAGAGACACTTCACAAATTTTTTTCTGAATGTGTGTTACACACATGTTTATGACACTGTCTACAATACTGTTTTGTTTTATTTAGATTGTTGTACTTCTGCTTCTTTGTTTTAGCTTCTCTTACACAAATATGGCACCGACCTTTCCCTGCAGGAGACTGATGTGCTTTAGTTATCGCTTCTTTGATTTTCTTTTGTAGAATAGTCTCCATTGATTGAACAATTTGGTTAGATAACCCTCTTGCTTTGGCACTTCTTTCTTCTACTTGCAATTTCACTACTTCCATCCCAGCTTGCAAACGATAAAGTTTCCGTTTGTTGCGTTTCTTTTCGTTCCATCTTGGATGTTGCTGGATGAATATGGTGGTTGCATCGACAGCACAAATGTCGATGAGAGAGTAAAATACAGATAGAGGCCATCTCTTTGTTCCCCTGTTGCAGGTGTACATAGGCGCCATTTGAGCAATGGCATCAATTCCACCTTTAGCGGAATTATAATATGCATCTATCTCGGTTTTATTCTTCTCTCCTCCAACAGTGCCTTTATCGTGGTGCACTGTTCACAACATCAGTAAGTTTTTACTTGGTTTCGTTTTTGCTGTGTAGGACACCAAAGTTAACCGGAGGCCTACGTGTTGGGAACTGCACCAACTCACTGCAAGTTTACAGCTGACTGACATCAACGGCCACTTCCTCTGAAAGTAAACCGATTGTTGCGAATATCAAGAATACCAACCAACAAGAAACTAACTTGCATTGTTGTGGAGATGAGAAATGCGAAATCCTACTAAGGGAAATTTTCTGTAGCATGGAAGCCTAAGGGGGGGTTAGTTGGACCCATAATAAGTTTTTTTTTTCTTTCAAAGCAGGAGTTTTCTGTAAAATATATTGACACTAACGTTTCATAAAACAGACAACAAACAATAACTCAAAGGGAATATGCAGTATGAAAGTTACTTGGGCAAAAGCAGGCGACATAAAAAAATTGTGGGTTCAGCGAACCCCTGCCTTGGGCGTCCTAGGGTTAAGTGACTTAGCTTCGATGTCGTCCGCTATGAATGCCTCTGCTGTGCCGGCAGCTCCATCTCGGAGCAGCTACCGAGCGAGGTGGTCGACAAGCTGCACTCGCATTCGGGAGGACGACGGTTCAAACCCGCGTCCGGCCATCCAGATTTAGGTTTTCCCTGATATCCCGAAATCGCTCCAGGCAAGTGCCTGGAATGTTCCCTTTGAAAATGGCACGGAAGATTTCCTTCCCCGTCCACGATACCACCCGAGCATTTGCTCCGTCTATAATGACCTCGATGTCGACGGGACGCTAAACCCAATCTTCCTTCCTTCAGAGCAGCTCTTACACTCTACCTCCTGAACTGTCTGTTGGATACAAGCCAATCTCTGTTTTTTACCGCCCGCAATTCACTGTACCCCCATGCTTGTTATTTATACCGTGATGTGGCGAACACACATCGCCCTGCTTCTAGTTTGTGTTCTCCGTATGTTCCTTTCTTCGGCTGTTCTATGGGGACCACCTCACTTCTTGTCGTTAGCCGGCTTTTTCCACAGCATACGATTCTATGCTCCATTGTTAGAAACTTGTTTCTGAAATTAAGGTCGTACTTTGATTCCAATACTTTTGCTGTACTAGCCTGCTTTTTGTGTTCTCCTTCGTTTGATTGATGAACGAATAGAACCGAAATCACCCTAAATATTACTAAAGGCTAACAAGTGCCAAGCTTCAAGGCATACGGTTCCAACAGGAAATAGCTTACAGGAGCAGCGAAAATTTCACTTCCGATGTTTCCTATGATTCTTGCCTCACAATGTTTTTGTAGTCAACTCAGAGCTATAATTCTACGACAAGGTTAAACGCAATAAGACGAGTATAGGGCAAGAAAATGTCTGTATGTAGTCAGGGTGAGACGCACGCGGTTCGCAAATTCCCTGGAGTATATATTCACCCAGAAAGAACTTGCCCCCCCTTCTAACAGCCGTGTACCGCAAGTCTCTAGAGGAACGGAGGGTTCCAAATGATTGGAAAAGAGCACAGGTAGTCCCAGTCTTCAAGAAGAGTCGTCGAGCAGATGCGCAAAACTATAGACCTATATCTCTGACGTCGATCTGTTGTAGAATTTTAGAACATGTTTTTTGCTCGAGTATCATGCCGTTTTTGGAAACCCAGAATACACTATGTAGGAATCAACACGGATTCCGGAAACAGCGATCGTGTGAGACCCAACTCGCTTTATTTGTTCGTGAAACCCAGAAAATATTAGATACATCCTCCCAGGTAGATGCTATTTTCCTTGACTTCCAGAAGGCGTTCGATACAGTTCCACACTGTCGCCTGATAAACAAAGTAAGAGCCTACGGAATATCAGACCAGCTGTGTGGCTGGATTGAAGAGTTTTTAGCAAGCAGAACACAGCATGTTGTTCTCAATGGAGAGACGTCTACAGACGTTAAAGTAACATCTGGCGTGCCACAGGGGAGTGTTGTGGCACCATTGCTTTTCATAATATATATAAGTTCCATGCGGCTTTTCGCGGATGATGCTGTAGTATACAGAGAAGTTGCAGCATTAGAAAATTGTAGCGAAATGCAGGAAGATCTGCAGCGGATAGGCACTTGGTGCAGGGAGTGGCAACTGACCCTTAACATAGACAAATGTAATGTATTGCGAATACATAGAAAGAAGGATCCTTTATTGTATGATTATATGATAGCGGAACAAACACTGGTAGCAGTTACTTCTGTAAAATATGTGGGAGTATGCGTGCGGAACGATTTATAGCTTTGCTGTCCAGGTTTCGAGAGGGTGCTTTTCTGGATGAGGTATCGAATATATTGCTTCCCCCTACTTATACCTCCCGAGGAGACCACGAATGTAAAATTAGATTCGAGCGCGCACGGAGGCTTTCCGGCAGTCGTTCTTCCCGCGAACCGTACGCGACTGGAACAGGAAAGGGAGGTAATGACAGTGGCACGTAAAGTGCCCTCCGCCACACGCCGTTGGGTGGCTTGCGGAGTATAAATTTAGATGTAGATGTAGACGAGGACGAGGCCACTTAGAGACTTTTCATATACTTCAAATGATATTTCAACAGCCCACACCATTACTGAGTCACCACCAGCTAACACACTGCTTTCGTGACAATCTGTGTCCATGGCCTCGTAGGTGTTGCCCCACACTCGAACCCTACGGTCAACTCTTACCGACTGAAATCGGGTCTCGTGTGACCAGGCTACGGTTTTCCACTGACGTAGGGTCCAACTGATATTGTCACGAGCCCCGGAAGGGCGCTGCAGACGATGTCGTGATGTTAGCAGAGACACTCCCGTCGATCGTCTGCTGCATCAACGCCAAATTGATCGCTGCAGTTATTTCACGCAGTGTTGCTTGTCTGTCAGCACCGACAACTGTATGCAAATGACGCTGCTCTCTGTCGTTAAGTGAAGGCCGACGGCCCGCTGCATCGTCTGTTGGTAAGAGGTAATGTCCGAAATTTGGTATTCACGGCACTCTCTCCACGCAGTGGATATCCGAATATTGAATTGCCTAACGATTTCCGAAATGGAATGTCCTGTGCGTCTAGCTCCAACTATCATTCCGTGTTCGAAGTCTGTTACACTGCTGGGCATTAAAATTGCTACACCACGAAGATGGCGTGCTACAGACGCGAAATTTAACCGACAGGAAGAAGACGCTGTGATCTGCAAATGATTAGCTTCTCACAGCATTGACACAAGGTTGGCGCCGGTGGCGACACCTGCAACGTACTGACATGAGGAAAGTTTCCAACCGATTTCTCATACACAAACAGCAGTTGACCGGCGTTGCATGGTGAAACGTTGTTGTGATGTCTCGTCTAAGGAGGAGAAATGCGTACCATCACGTTTCAGACTTCGATAAAGGTCGGATTGTAGCCTATCGCGATTGCGGTTTATCGTATCGTGACATTGCTGCTCGCGTCGGTCGAGATCCAATGACTGTTAGCAGAATATGGAATCGGTGTATTCAGGAGCGTAATACGGAACGCCGTGCTGGATCCCAACGGCCTCGTATGACTAGCAGTCGAGATGACAGGCATCTTATCCGCACGGCTGTAACGGATCGTGCAGCCACGTCTCGATCCCCGAGTCAACAGATGGAGACGTTTGCGAGACGAGAACCATCTGTACGAACAGTTCGACGACGTTTGCAGCAGCACGGACTATCAGCTCGGAGACCGTGGCTGCGGTTACCCTTGACGCTGCATCACAGACAGGAGCGCCTGCGATGGTGTACTCGACGACGAACCTGGGTGCACGAATGGCAAAACGTCGTTTCTTCGGATGAATCCAAGTTCTGTTTACAGCATCACGATGGTCGTATCCGTGTTTGTGGCGACATCGCGGTGAACGCGCATTGGAAGCGTGTATTCGTCATCGCCATACTGGCGTATCACCCGGCGTGATGGTATGGGGTGCCATTGGTTACACACCTCCGTCACCTCTTGCTCGCATCCACGACACTTTGGACAGTGGACGTTACATTTCAGGTGTGTTACGACCCGTGGCTCTACGCTTCATTCGATCCCTGCGAAACCCTACATTTCAGCAGGATAATGCACGACCGCATACTGCAGGTCCTGTACGGGCCTTTCTGGGTACAGAAAATGTTCGACTGCTGCCCTGGCCAGCACATTCTCCAGATCTCTCACCAATTGAAAACGTCTGGTGAATGGTGGCCGAGCAACTGGCTCGTCACAATACGCCAGTCACTACTCTTGATGAACTGTGGTGAAACGTGCGCGTGGGGCACACAATACTCATTACAGCCTGTGCTATGGTAAGTGAGCGGGGCTCACCTTACGAGACAGGCTTTTCGTGTAGATATTGACCGCGTGTACCTGAATGGTGGCAAATCAGACATACCCACTCTGTAATAACAATGATCCGTCAAGTAAGTTCAAAATGCAAATACACGTCAGTGTGTACCAAAAGCAACACTGAAGATGCTACAAATTTGATGATAATACGGTCGCCAGCCTAATTAGGCATTAACTGAGTTTCTTCCCTGTACAAGTTGACGTGTATTCATGCAAAACAACACGTAGTAACACTGCATAATATAGTAAAATTTTAGAACCGGAAAATCTATTGAACTGATAGTTTCACGTTCTGTAGTGATATGGAAAAACCATGAATACATAACACTACACTATAATGTATACTACAAAGCTTCGTACTGTCTATTGATCTGATTAAAATCGGGCATAGGTTACCGTAGAAATAGCACTTTCGAGCCACACACAAAATGTCAATTTTGATAAAGATAAAACACTGATAAATTTTGACTTAATATATTGACTTTAACTTTTGCTGGTCAAACCAATGTGGAACACTTCCGAATGCAAATTAATAAAAGCGGGGGGGGGGGGGGGACGCTGAAACTGTTATGATCTCTATATTAAAAAAAATGATTGCTGAAATTATCATGCGTTCAAGATTTCCAGTATATGAGTTACTACTCTTTTTATCTTATTTACTTCTCATTTAAATACCTTTATATCTGTCTCGAAATAATTAAACTTCATTACTATATCAATATTAAAGTTACCTTTCAACTTCGTTAGACCTTCGTTATGCATTTACTGGTTCCTTAACCAAAACAGTTCTTTAAACACCATCCTAACATAAGTAGGTCTGCAAGTAATTATTATTAAACAAAATTTAATTTTTCATTTCGGGACACTCGGATTGCACTACATTTGGAAAGGACCCTGTCCAGGTTAGTTGTGAGGATAATTAAATGAGGGGAATGTTCTGGTAAAATTTAGGTTATTATTGAACAGTTCACTCTATGGTCCATACGCATACAGTACTAAAAGTTTCAACCTGCTTGTATCGATGCGGCGGTTGGCGGGCGGCGAAATGGCGAGGCACAGAGCACACATACAACCACAGCTATGGCTCTTGACGTATCGGCACTTTAATTCTTCTTTGCGCCGCGATACTTTTCCATTTAGTGCCTATGCCATGCTGTGTGGGCGTTGGAACAGCATACCCGAAGCTCAGTGAAGCTACGTCTTCCAGGAGAGCCTCCTCGCTCCAGCAGGTGTTGCTCAAACCAGTGCCAAACTCCGACTACTACTGCTGAGCCCGTTGTGCCGTGCAGCGCCCGTGTGCATTTTCCCGCGCTCGCCTGCCATCCTCCTTTTACCGCTCCCTTACAGACAGGGTATTCACCCGAGGTTTTGCAATCGACATATCTTAACACATTGCCTACGTATGGACCAGACGCACATTTACAATTTTAAACATCTTATAACAGTCTCAACATTTGTTACATTTCAGTTCTATTACGATATTGCTTGACATAAACATTAATATTCACATTGAAACTTGTTTACAGTTTTCCGAACACAATGGCATGAAACGAAAAAAAGAAATGAAATCAGAACATCAATCACACAAGTTTATCGAAAAATCAGAAGAAAACATTTATACGTACAATAGTGCAGCGTCGTTGTTGTTACTGTGGTATCGTGTTGAAGCTGCACGGGCAGCTGCACCTGCACACGCCATCCGAGCTCTGTTTGACTCAATGCCCAGGCGTATCGTGGCCGTTATTACGCCCAGAGGTGGTTGTTGTGGGTACTGATTTCTCAGGATCTGTGCACCCAAATTGCGTGAAAATGTAATCACATGTAATTTCTAGTACAATATATTTGTCCAACGAATACTCGTGTATCATCTGCATTTGTTCTTGGTGTAGCAATTTTAATGGCCAGTAGTGTAGTTGCCGTCGTGCGGCCATAATCACGCTGGACAGCTTTTCACATGAATCAGCTGAGTGCAAATGGCAGCTCTGGGAATGCACTGGCCTTGTGTACTTTGTGTACGCCATACTACTACTGTCTGTACAACGTGCAATTACTGTTCCGTGGCTTCTGCCACCTCCGTGTGTGTAAGTACACTAATGAATTTTTCGGCTAACACGAACAGAGAATGTGATTTTCCTCCGAAAGTAACACGAAAATCTTCTTCTTCATCGTCGCCTTGTCCCACGTCACGTCTGGATCCTTCTCCATAGTTCTCTATCCATTGCCTCTTCCTTCTTCCATAGTTTCTCCCTTAGGTCCCCAGATATCTTATCCTTCGACCTCATCTTCGGTCTTCCTCTCCTTCTCACTCCTTCAATCTTCCTCTGCTTCTCGCTCCTTCAATCTTCAACGCTGTTTCCGATATACTCTTCCCCTCAACTCTGTTTCCGATATACTCTTCCCCTCAACTCTGTTTCCGATATACTCTTCCCCTCAACACTGTTTCCGATATACTCTTCCCCTCAACACTGTTTCCGATATACTCTTCCCCTCAACTCTGTTTCCGATACACTCTTCCCCTCAACTCTGTTTCCGATACACTCTTCCCCTCAACTCTGTTTCCGATACACTCTTCCCCTCAACTCTGTTTCCGATACACTCTTCCCCTCAACTCTGTTTCCGATACACTCTTCCCCTCAACTCTGTTTCCGATACACTCTTCCCCTCAACTCTGTTTCCGATACACTCTTCCCCTCAACTCTGTAAGTGTCCGTACCACCTTAGTCACAGAGAATGTGATTTTCCTCCGAAACTAATACGAAAATAACAGCAACAATTTTGCGGCACGTTTGTTGCGGGAAGTGCTTCCTCTCAAGCTGGGTGAGCTGTCTTCTGTAGCGGCGCACTTCTGAAATGCTCCATCGGTCGTCGTCAGCGACTGGTCCAGCTCTGCCCTGTGTGTACGGCCAATATTCGGCCACACCCACGCACTGTGCCGAAACCAGCCGACACGTCGAGCTGGCCAGCGCGGCGGCGTGGTCCAGTATGGCGTATCGCGGCCGGGAGCAGGCGTGGTGCGTGGCGGAGAGTGGAAGAGAACGGGAAGCGAGAATCTGCATCGCCACTTGAGGCAATCAGGCGCCGGCGGCCGTCCCGGCGTATGCGTGAGCGGCGGCGGACGCGTGCGTGCGTGGGCGGCGCTGGCTGCGTGGCGCGCCAGGGGGGCGTGGCGCACAGCGTCACAGCCGCGGCGAGCCGGTCCACCAAACTCCGTCTGCCTCTCCTGCAGTCACCACGTAGCATCCGTTCCCCTGCGTCAATTTCTGCTTTGCACTTCTACAAGACGTCGATCATGGGCTACCCTCTGTGATCTTGTTTTGAGGTACCAGTAGACTTCACTAGTTCTGTCTTCACAATCTGATACACAGTATGTGTTAGGACGTACATATGTTGTCGTCTTCAGTGCAGAGACTGATTTGATGCAGCTCTCCACGATACTCCATCCTGTGCAAGCTTCATCATCTCCCAGTACCTACTGCGCCCTACATCCTTCTCAATCTGCTTACTGTATACACCCGTCCGTCTCCCTCTACGATTTTTACCCTCCACGCTGCCCTCCAATGCTAAATTGGTTCTCCCTTGATGCCTCACAACATGTCCTACCAACCGATCCCTTCTTCTAGTCAATTTGTGCCACAAACTTCTCCCCAATTCTATTCAATACCTCCTACCCATCTAATCTTCAGCATTCTTCTGTAGTACCACATTTCGAAAGCTTCTATTCTCTTCTCGTCCAAACTATTTATCGTCCATGTTTCACTTCCATACATGGCTACCCTCCATACAAATACTTTCAGAAACGACTTCTTGACATTTAAATCTATACTCGACGTTAACAAATTTCTCTTCTTCAGAAACGCTTTCCTTGCCATTGCCAGTCTACATTTTGTATCCTCTCTACTTCGACCATCATCACTTATTTTGCTCCCCAAATAGCAAAACTCCTTTACTACCTCAAGTGTCACATTTCCTAATCTAATACCCTCAACATCACCCGATTTAATTCGACTACATTCCATTATCCTCGTTTTGCTTTTCTTGACGTTCATCTTATATCCTCCTTTCAAGACACTGTCCATTGCATTCAACTGCTCTTCCAATGTCATCGGCGAACCTCAAAGTTTTTATTTCTCCTCCATGGATTTTGATACCTACTCCGAACTTTGCTTTTGTTTCCTTTACTGCTTGCTCAATATACAGATTGAATAACATCGCGGAGAGGTTAAAACCCTGTCTTACTCCCTTCCCAAACACTGCTTCCCTTTCATATCCCTCCACTCTTACGACTGCCTTCTGGTTTCTGTACAAATTGTAAATAGCCGCCGGCCTTTTTGGCCGAGCGGTTCTAGGCGCTTCAGTCGGGAAGCGCGCGAGCGCTACGGTCGCAGGTTCGAATCCTGCCTCGGGCACGGATGTGTGTGATGTCTTTAGGTTTTTTTAGGTTTAAGTTCTAGGGGACTGATGACCTCAGATGTTAAGTCCCATAGTGCTTAGAGCCATTTGAACCATTTTTGTAAATAGCCTTTCGCTCCCTGTATTTTACCCCTTGCCACCTTTAGAATTTGAGAGAGAGTATTCGAGTCAACATCATCCAAACCTTTTATCTAAGTCTTGCAGACTTAGATAAGGGAAGGGAGTGAGACAGGGTTGTAGCCTCTCCCCGATTCAAAGGTACGTTTAGCTTTCCTTAATCTATCCTGTAAGGTAATTCGTAAGGCCAGTATTGCCTCAAGTGTTCCAACATTTGTACAGAATCCAAACTGATATTCCCCAACGTTGGTTTCTAACAGTTTTTCCATTGGTCTGTAAATAATTCGCGTTAGTATTTTGAAACTGTGAGTTATTAAAATGATAGTTCGGTAATTTCCACACCTGGTTTCTTTTGGATTGGAATTATTATATTGTTGTTGAAGTCTGAGGGTATTTCACGTGTGATCCAAGGACGTATACAAAAGTGAAACAGGCGTGGAAAAATAGTTAATGCCCTTTAAGATAGGGTACCTAACTTACATCAGTTCACTGCCCCCCCCCTCCCCAGCAATAGTTGATTATGTAAGATGCGTTAGTAATTGGCAACCAGTGCTGTACAATCGGAGTAAAGTCATGAGATTTTAGATTGAGTCTTTTATTAGAACATTACGCGTTTCGGGATTACACTCATCTTCAGGTATCACGAACTTGAACTCCTTGCTAACCAAGGAGTTGAAGTTTGTATACGCTCTGCTTCAAGACTACTTGTCGCAGTTATAGTCATATGTTATTCGACACTTCTTTTTGAATTGTCAAGGCTGTACGCCTGGTTGGTTAGGAAGGAGTTGAAAAAAAAATGGCTCTGAGCAGTATGGGACTTAACATCTGAGGTCATCAGGCCCCTATAACTTAGAACTATTTAAACCTAACTAACCTAAGGACATCACACACATCCATGCCCGAGGCAGGATTCGAACCTGCGACTGTAGCGGTCGCGCGATTCCAGACTGTAGCGCCTAGAACCGCTCGGTCACCCCGACCGGCGAAGGAGTAAAGTTTGTGATGTCTGAAGATGGGTGTAATCCCGAAACGCGTAATGTTCTAATAAAAGTCAATTGAACATTCTAACGACCCTACCACAACAAAGGTCAAAAATTAATTATGATTGTGGTGTTGCTCACGCTGCTAAATATTGCATTTTCGGGCAACAACAAAGTTATATTATGTGGCAGGTGTCAGTAGAGCACAGTTAATAAAGTCATTTCATGAAATAATGGATAAACTAGTCATTCATCTTCTAGTGCTTCCCACGCTTGTCTCGTGGTAAAATCATGGCTCAATCGTCGAAAATCTAGGTGGTGATGATTCCAAGCTCGGATGCAAAGAGGCCTAGGTGTTACTCTGCGATATTCAAAAGTTTTATAGATGTGTTTCAGAAACCATTCTTGAAGATTAAACACAGACACACACAGACACACACAGACACACACAGACACACACAGACACACACAGACACACACAGACACACACAGACACACACAGACACACACAGACACACACAGACACACACAGACACACACAGACACACACAGACACACACAGACACACACAGACACACACAGACACACACAGAGACACACACAGAGACACACACAGAGACACACACAGAGACACACACAGAGACACACACAGAGACACACACAGAGACACACACAGAGACACACACAGAGACACACACAGAGACACACACAGAGACACACACAGAGACACACACAGAGACACACACAGAGACACACACAGAGACACACACAGAGACACACACAGAGACACACACAGAGACACACACAGAGACACACACAGAGACAGACAGACAGACACACACAGAGACAGACAGACAGACACACACACAGACAGACAGACAGACACACACACAGACAGACAGACAGACACACAGACAGACAGACAGACACACAGACAGACAGACAGACACACAGACAGACAGACAGACACACAGACAGACAGACACACAGACAGACAGACACACAGACAGACAGACACACAGACAGACACACAGACAGACACACAGACAGACACACAGACAGACACACAGACAGACACACAGACAGACACACACAGACAGACAGACACACACACAGACGTAGCTCCGGCTGCTTCTGCGTGACAATGCCGGAATAAACCGACGCCTTGGGTTTCACTGTCGTCAGTTATCGTTTTCAGAGACGCGATTTCGCGCAGTACGATTTTAATCGGTTTCCAAAACTTAAAGAACCCTTTCGAAGACTTCAGTTTGACAGTCGCGAAGCACCGGCAAGCAGAGGTGAGGTTGTGGCACTGACGACAAAGGCAAACATTCTACAGCGACGTCATCAACATACCGGTCGGTCGTTCGGAGAAATGTCTTCGTCGCCAGGGTGACGATCTTGCAGAAACAAACATGTAGATATGAAGGAAAAAGATGTAGGATGCTAATAAGATTATTTCATTTAAGTGGCTGTAAGGCTTCTCGTACAAAAAAATTTGGAGGCATTACTCTACGGCTCAGTCTCATAAGTTCGTAAACAAAGAGTGAAATTTACGTGGAAGACCAAGAGAACAGGAGTAGTGCAGTGATGTGAAGGGAGAAAGAAAGAAACGCGTGGTGAAAGACAAATGTAAGGATGTTTTAGAGAAGAAAAAAAAAGGCTAAAGATTGAGGAAGAATTGAACTTGCGGCGGGTCTGTAGTTGCATCATGGAGGGAAAGCGGCGCCCGGAAGGGGGAGGAGAATAATTATTTGGAAAAAGAAAAAAGTAACCTTTAGTCAGATGAAAGAAATTATTAATTTCGTGCGTCGCGGGATTAGCCGAGCGGTCTGAGGCGCTGCAGTCATAGGCTGTGCGGCTGATCCCGGCGGAGGTTCGAGTCCTCCCTCGGGCATTATATATATATATATATATATGTGTGTGTGTGTGTGTGTGTGTGTGTGTGTGTGTGTGTTTTTTTTTTTTTGTCCTTAGGATAATTAAGGTTACGTAGTGTGTAAGCTTAGGGACTGACGACCTTAGCAGTTGAGTCCCATAAGATTTCACACACATTTTTTGAACACATTAATTTCATTAGGAGGCCCACCTGGTTCGTCCCAGGTGTCAGCACTACTGTTCCGGTATTCAGGGAGGCGGCCTGTTCCCGTATGCGCCCAGCAGCCAGGGCGTGGCATTTAGGCGGTTTTCCACATCCCACTACGTGAATACTGGGCTGGTACACAAGTCCCGTCTCAGTTACGCGATTCGCAAACAATTTTGACAACGTTCAACCACTTTGGCGTGGACGGGCGCACACTGCTTGTCACGCAGATAACGAAGGCCTTCCGGCAACCCTGCAACGTTGCAAATCCAAAAAATAACATGGCGACTCTGTGAGAACACCGGATTGAGACCGGCAAAAACATGACCCGTTACTTCAGTAGAAACGAAAATGCGGGCTCTAGTCTCGCAGTGTGTGCTGTATCTCTCTTGTGTCGACACAAGACGTGCTTATCAATTAATGCAACTAAATATCCTTGGAAATGTATATTGTAGGGTTTTACAGTACTGCTGAGTAGGTACAGCTCTCTGTATGTCTACAGGTGTTGCTCATTTTTTCGCACGAGGAAAGGATGAGGCGCTGTTTGAGATGATGCTTCTTCTTGGAGGGCTAAGTTTGGACTGCTGTCTCGGTAGTAAACAAACCAGACAAGAGTTACTAACGTTAACATGCAGAGCTCGTGCTGTGACGCGGACTACTGCAGTCTCTCTCTCTCTCTCTCTCTCTCTCTCTCTCTCTCTCTCTCTCTCTCTCTCTCTCTCTCTTCCACCTCCCACCTCCTACTCCCGTTCTTCGTTCCCCCTGACCGTCAGAGTCAATATTTGCGACTATGGCTCGCACGCCGACAGCAAGTGTGTTTGCGTACTGCGGCAGTTTTGCGATATATCCACCGACGAGCTGGTGTGTGCCAAAAAAAGACGTGAGGGACAAACTGTGAAAAAGCCCCACGTCCGATTCTACATAAACACCCTAGAAACCAACTGAGATGTCAGGTGGAGGGTACTTTTCGTACAACTATCTTAGCTCCGCCAACCCAGTTCCAGCGCGTGGGAAGAGTGTATGTCAGTAAGTCCCTGTAAGGCCCTAATTTCTCAACTTTTGTCGCCGTGGTCATTGCGCGAAATGTGTGTTGGAGGTGACAATACGTTGTCCGACCCTTTCCGGAACACACGGAATATCAGCTGTAAGTCTCTCCGCGATGCACAACGTCTCTCTTGTAACGTCTGCCAGTGGAGTTTGTCCAGCATCTCCGTAACGCTGTCTCGCCAGCTGAACGAACCCGTGACGAAATGCGTCGCTCTTCTTTGCATGTTGTCTCTCTCTTCAATCAGTCCTACGTGATAGGGGTCGCAGGTAGACGAACACTACTCAAGAATGTGGCGAACAAGCACCTTATAAGCCACTTGTTTCGTGGATGAGTTAGGTTTCCTCAAGATTCTTCCTATGAATCTAAGTCTGGTGTCTGCTCTTCCCACTATCTGTTTTATATGGTCATTGCACAAAGGATCGCTCCGACTAGTTACTCGTAGATATTTTACGGCAGGCACTGTTTCCAGCGGTTCGTCATCAGTTGTGTAGCTCTACGGTAGTGGATTTCTTTTTCTATGTATGCGCAATGCGTGACATTCATTCACGTTCAGGGTCGACTGCATCAGTCATCAATTTTCTGGAGGCCGTTTTGCAAATTCTTTGTATCTTCTGGCGTTGCCACTTTGGTATCAACAACTGCATCATCTGCGAATAGCTTTAAAGAGCATCCGACACTTCTAGTAGATCATTTATATATATATATATCCTAAACAGCAAAGGTCCTACACACTTTCCTGTGGTGCTCCGGATATCACATTTACATCTGTCGATTTAGTTCCGTTAAGAGCGACGTGCTGAGTTCTATCTGCAAGAAAGTCTCGAGTCCAATCGCAGGTCTGCTCAGATACTGCGCAAGGTCGTATTTTTTTCATTGAACGGCAGTCACTTCCTCACTGAAGTCGAGGAAGACGCCATCGGCCTGACCGCCGGTGTCCACTGCGCTGTGGACCTCACCGAGGAACAGAGAAAGAGCCGAGTTCCGCACGATCTCTAATCGATGTTGATTTTCATAGAGAAGATTTTTCTCCTGGAAGAACGTCATGATTCTTCAGCATAAAACATTTCTCATAATTCTAAAACAGATTGATGTCAACGATGTAGGTCTGTAATTGTGTGGATCTCTCTTACGGCACTTCTTAAAAACGGAAATGACCTGCGCTTTTTTTCCACTCGTTACGTATCCTTCGTTGATTAAGCGATCCGCGATAAATTACTGCTAGAAGGGGAGGAAGTTCTTTCGCATAATCATTATAGAATCTTACGGTTATCTCGTCTGGTCCTGGCGCCTTTCCACTGCTAAGCGATTGTAGCTGCTTTTCTGTTCCGCGATCGGCTAACTCAATATCTGCCATTGCGACGTTCGTACATCAATTGAAAAGAGAAACCATGGTACCCTCTAGTAAGCTTATCCTTATAACAACACAGTACTGCGTCGCTCCTTCTGAAAGCTTTACTTTGCAAACAGATATTTGCTCTTAGTTGAGTGGAGAGCTAATTTTACTGTATTACACCACATCATAGACAAATAGCTGCTGTATTTGCGTCAGTAATTATTTATTTGCTTCTACTTACGACTTCTCCTCGTCGTCGTCGTCGTCGTCGTCGTCGTCGTCGTCTTCAGTCCAGAGACTGGTTTGATGCAGCTCCCCGTGCTACTCTATCCTGTGCAAGCTTCTTCATCTCCCAGTACCTACTGCAACCTACATCCTTCTGAATCTGCTTAGTATATTCATTCTTGGTCTCCCTCTACGCTTTTTACCCTCCACGCTGCCCTCCAATGCTAAATTTGTCATCCCTTGATGCCTCAGAACATGTCCGACCAACCGATCCCTTCTTCTAGTCAAGTTGTGCCACAAACTTCTCTTCTCCCCAATGCTATTCAATACCTCCTCATTAGTTACGTGATCTACCCACCTTATCTTCAGCATTCTTCTGTAGCACCACATTTCGAAAGCTTCTATTCTCTTCTTGTCCAAACTAGTTGTCGTCCGGGTTTCACTTCCATACATGGCTACACTTCATACAATACTTTCAGAAACGACTTCCTGACACTTAAATCAATACTCCATGTTAACAAATTTCTCTTCTTCAGAAACGCTTTCCTTACCACTGCCAGTCTACGTTTTATATCCTCTCTACTTCGACCATCATCCGTTATTTTGCTCCCCAAATAGCAAAACTCCTTTACTACTTTAAGTGTCTCATTACCTAATCTAATTCCCTCACCATCACCCAACTTATTTCGACTACATTCCATTATCCTCGTTTTGCTTTTGTTCATGTTCATCTTGTATCCTCCTTTCAAGACACTGTCCATTCCGTTCAACTGCACTTCCAAGTCCTTTGCTGTCTTTTACACATTTTTTTATTTCTTCTCCATGGACTTTAATACCTACTCCGACTTTTTCTTTTGTTTCCTTTACTGCTTGCTCAATATACAGATTGAATAACATCGGGGAGAGGCTACAACCCTGTCTCACTCCTTTCCCAACCACTGCTTCCCTTTCATGCCCCTCGACTCTTATAACTGCCATCTGGTTTCTGTACAAATTGTAAATAGTCTTTCGCTCCCTGTATTTTACCCCTGCCACCTTTAAAATTTGAAAGAGAGTATTCCAGTCAACATTGTCAAAAGCCTTCTCTAAGTCCACAAATGCTAGAAACTAAGGTTTGTCTTTCCTTAATCTTTCTTCTAAGATAAGTGGTAGGGTCAGTATTGCCTCACGTGTTCCAACATTTCTGCGGAATCCAAACTATATTCTTCTTTAAGTCTGAGGGTATTTCACCTGTCTCATACATCTTGCTCACCAGATGGTAGAGTTTTGTCATGACTGTCTCTCCAAAGGCTGTCATTAGTTCTAATGGAAGCTTGTATACTCCGGGGGCCTTGTTTCGACTCAGGTCTTTCCGTGCTCTGTCAAACTCTTCACGCAGTATCTTATCTCCCATTTCGTCTTCATCTACATCCTCTTCCATTTCCATAATATTGTCCTCAAGTACATCGCCCTTGTATGAACCCTCTATATACTCCTTCCACCTTTCTGCCTTCCCTTCTTTGCTTAGAACTGGGTTGCCATCTGAGCTCTTGATATTCATACAAGTGGTTCTCTTCTCTCCAAAGGTCTCTTTAATTTTCCTGTAGGCAGTATCTATCTTACCCCTAGTGAGACAAGCCTCTACATCCTTACATTTGTCCTCTAGCCATCCCTGCTTAGCCATTTTGCACTTCCTGTCGATCTCATTTTTGAGACGTTTGTATTCCTTTTTGCCTGCTTCATTTACTGCATTTTTATATTTTCTCCTTTCATCAATTAAATTCAATATTTCTTCTGTTACCCAAGGATTTCTACTAGCCCTCGTCTTTTTACCTACTTGATCCTCTGCTGCCATCACTACTTCATCCCTCAGAGCTACCCATTCTTCTTCTACTGTATTTCTTTCCCCCATTCTTGTCAATTGTTCCCTTATGCTCTCCGTGAAACTCTACAACCTCTGGTTCTTTCAGTTTATCCAGGTCCCATCTCCTTAAATTCCCACCTTTTTGCAGTTTCTTCAGTTTTAATCTACAGTTCATAACCAATAGATTGTGGTCAGAGTCCACATCTGCACCTGGAAATGTGTTACGATTTAAAACCTGGCTCCTAAATCTCTGTCTTGCCATTATATAATCTATCTGATGATACCTTTTAGTATCTCCAGGTCCAGGGTTCTTCCATGTATA
The DNA here is from genome assembly GCF_023898315.1 of Schistocerca nitens. Taxonomy (NCBI): domain Eukaryota; kingdom Metazoa; phylum Arthropoda; class Insecta; order Orthoptera; family Acrididae; genus Schistocerca; species Schistocerca nitens. Next base: position 139,567 of record NW_026045996.1, on the reverse strand, counting down.
CAACCTTCTTTTATGATTCTTGAACCAAGTGTTAGCTATAAGTTATGCTCTGTGCAAAATTCTACCAGACGGCTTCCTCTTTGATTTCTTAGCCCCAATCCATATTCACCTATGTTTCCTTCTCTCCCTTTTCCTACTGTCGAATTCCAGTCACCCATGGCTATTAAATTTTCGTCTCCCTTCACTACCTGAATAATTTCTTTTATCTCATCATACATATGATCAATTTCATCATCATCTGCAGAGCTAGTTGGCACATAAACTTGTACTACTGTAGTAGGCATGGGCTTCGTGTCTATTTTGGCCACAATAATGCGTTCACTATAGACATAGACTATAGACATAGACTTTGCAAATATCCATATGAAAGTCATGGAAGAGGGTGTTAAGCGGGTACCACATCGTGGTAAGAGTCCCACATACATGGCGGATACTCTAGGATGTGTCGTGCCAGTATTGTGAAAGAAATCTCCCTTCCATAGACCGATGGCATTTCCCTACTGTTCTGCCATGCCATGTAAGTCTTGCAGTCAGCTGCCTGATTGGGTAGCTCTGTGGGGTCTCGATCGGATCCAGCTGGAATCCTGTCCTGCCTCTGTGGCCGTGTACGGCTTTACGTATTCGGGGGCCGTGATGCAGCTGCCGTTTTGCCACCAACGCTGCCTCTGGCAGTCTGAGACGACATACAAGGAAATAGTTCTATGATACGCCGACTACACTGTATGAAGGCCGCAAGTTTTACCCGGGGTAACTACATTTTTAGTTCAACAAGCCCGCGCACACAACGGGATCGCTTACACCAAAACACTGATACACCACCACTGGTGTGGAACTTCGTCGCTGAGGCTCCGCTTCGCCACATATACACTGAAGCGCCGAAGGAACTGGTATAGGCATGCGTATTCATATACAGAGATATGTAAACGGGCGGAACACGGCACTGCGGTCGGCAACGCCTGTATAAGACAACAAGCGTCTGTCGCAGTTGATAAATCGATTTACTGTTGCTACAATGGCAGGTTATCAAGATGTTAGTGAGTTTGGACGTGGTGTTACAGTCGGCGCACGAGGGATAGGACGCAGCTTCTCCGAGGTAGCGATGAAGTGGGGATTTTCCCGTACGACCATTTCACGAGTGTGCCGTGAATATCAGGAATGCGGCAAAACATCAAACCCCGGACATCCCTGCGGCCAGAAATAGATCCAGCAACAACGGGACTGCCGCCACCTGCATCCTTTAGTGTCCACACTGCGTTCTAACGTAGTTGGTCAATTCCAGCAGGACAATGCGGCACCCGACACGTCAAAAACTGTTAGAGAGTTAGCTAAAGGAACCCTTCCGCCGGCTACCAAACTTCCCAGAGACGAACATTATTGAGCATATCTGGGATGCCTTGCAGCGCGCTGTTAAGAAGAGATCTCCACGCCCTCGTACTGTTAAGGATTTGTGGACAGACCTGCAGAATTCAAGGTGTCAGTTCCCTCCAGCACCACTTCAGACATTAGTCGAGTCCATGCCACGTCGTGTTGCGGCACTTCTGCGTGATTTCGGAGGCCCTACACGATAATTAGGCAGGTTTAACAGTTTCTTCGGCTCTTCGGTGTATAATTATGTATAATTTTTGTGTCTCATACTGTACGGAAGGCAGACAGCTGGTTTGCACGTGCCGCTGTATCACTTGTTTTCGCCCGGCTTACGACGTGATAAGGCCACGCAAGCTGCTAGCGAGAACGAAAACAAAAGGATTAAACTGGCTGCTCTCTCTCTCTCTCTCTCTCTCTCTCTCTCTCTCTCTCTCTCTCTCTCTCTCTCTGTCCATAACTGTTATTCCTTCTTTTGAGGAACGCAGCAAAAGTTACGGCTGTGCTATTTTCGAAGTTCTCGTCTCTTCCAAATTTCAGTCGTCTGTCCTATCACCGCATGGCAATGGATGACAAATTGCTTTGTAGGCAGTAGTTACTATCCGGTGTTACAGCGAACCAGGTGCCAAGAGATGATATTTTCATCTTACACTTGTAGAGTGCGTAATACTTGGTATCAAACACCTATGACGTCACGGTACTTTGTGTCGACAGTGCAAAATGGTTCAAATGCGTCTGAGGTCATCAGTCCCCTAGAACTTAGAACTACTTAAACCTATCTAACCTAAGGACATCACACACATCCATGCCCGAGGCAGGATTCGAACCTGCGACCGTAGCGGTCGCGCGGTTGCAGACACCGTGCCTGCGAACTGTTTTCTTGTTACACCCTCCCTGCGAACTGTTTTCTTGTTACACCCTCCCCATCCCACCTGGGGCATGTTCAGTGTCCAGTACAGCGGCCAGAAGGTCTTCCTCTTTCCCTACACGAGTCTCGCAAATTAAACTTCGCACACCCGCCCCCCCCCCCCAACTAGGCAGGCCATAGGAGTTAAATCCGTAGGACGTGTTACGCTGCCTGCCCTACTGCATAGCATCTCAAACAACTCTCGTGCTTCCCTCTTTCCGTCAGCAGACGTGGATGCGTTACACATCCGAATTGAAACTGTCGTAGAACGGAAAAATCTACGTTTTTCGGAGATAACTTCATATTCAAAGTATAATCTAGTGACTCCCGTAAAAGTTTGCAACGAGAATTTCCGAATACGTCGTAGACTCTCTACTGTGGACAAATCAATCTTTCTGCCCGACCGGGACTCGAACCCGCGTGAGAACGCCAGGTGACTACACAGCACTGTACCCGCCGCTGCCTTTCGGGTCGGCGCCGTAGCGCCTGCTCCTCTGCCCGCCAGCGATCAGAATTCTGCTGGCCTACATTCCGGGCGGCCGCTGCGTGTTTACCGCGCTCGCTCGCTCGCTCGCCTCGCAAGTGCAGATAAGGCGGTGCGAAAAAACAGGCGCAGGGGAGCGCGCGCACACACCACGGACCTACGGGCTTAGAGTTGAAAAATGTAAAAATGTTATATTAGAACAAATAAGCCCTCGGTCACAAATATTAAGTCAAAATTGACCAGGTTTCCATGCTACTATGAGCGTCGTCGTCAGAATTAGACTAACTGTTCTAAAACATAGTAGGTACATAATACATTAACAAAATTAAAGTTTGTACTGACAGGAAAAAGATGCGGTACTTCAAAGTCACGTATTAAAAAAGATCTAAGCCGGAAAGGCGACGTCATGAATAGTTGTGAGATGGCGAGCCGCTAAGAGCTGCACGTACTTGAGTGAACAAGGGTTGCCACAACACACCGGTACACTCACATAACAGTGAGTCACAACTGCAATCAGAGTATTGCACAAAATTATTGGAGACAGTCTCTATCGATTTCAGAGACTTTTGAGATGTCGCGCGCGTTCTGCCTAAGACTGTTGACAAATTGTCGATATATCGACGTTACTATGTATCGGAACCGTTACTATGTATCGGAACCGTTACGATGTATCGGAACCGTTACGATGTATCGGAACCGTTACGATGTATCGGAACCGTTACGATACGTCGAAACGGTTTCGATATACCTACTTAGGGACGTATCGATATGTCGATATATAAGTTATACACGAAACATGTCATACACACAAGAGTTAATTTTTACGCCGGTGTAATTATCGGTATATAGATACCAAAATAGCAATATCGAGTGCTGACATTTTATATTAAATTTTTTACAACTTGAGGTAAATATTTAAACTGTTCTTTTCAAATTGTAGACGTACATGATGTTACTTTCACTGTGTGATGGAGTCTTACAACTTTTTGAGCTGTCATCACGTCAAGCCTTTCTCTTTGACCGTGTGAAGCAAGTAGAGGTGGCACAAACGTAGCAGTCCCATTTGAACCGAAGGGCGGCGGCAGAGGGGGGGGGGGGGGGGGGGGCGTCGGAGGTGTGTGTGTGTGTGTGTGTGTGTGTGTGTGTGTGTGTGTGTGTGTGTGTGTGTGTGTGTGTGTGTGGCCGGCCGAAGTGGCCGTGCGGTTAAAGGCGCTGCAGTCTGGAACCGCAAGACCGCTAAGGTTGCAGGTTCGAATCCTGCCTCGGGCATGGATGTTTGTGATGTCCTTAGGTTAGTTAGGTTTAACTAGTTCTAAGTTCTAGGGGACTAATGACCTCAGCAGTTGAGTCCCATAGTGCTCAGAACCATTTGAACCATTTGTGTGTGTGTGTGTGTGTGTGTGTGTGTGTGTATGGAATAACAAGATTCCCGATGCGAAGAAATAGCACACCAGTTGCGTTAAAATATTCTGCACGCAATTTTGATACTATTATTCCTACGTTGCTGGAGTTGGCAGAAATGAGAAAGAACACCCAAGCCTAAACGAACTGTTCCGGACAGATCCGATATGTGACGAAACCGAACAACGGACCCATCTGACACCTTCCGTTGTTCCACTTACATGGAGTTAAAATTGTTAGCAAAGAGGTTATCGCCAAGCGTGAACGTGGGGCATCGTTTCAGTTTCAACCATTGCCCAAAGGGGGTTAGGTGCGCTGCTAGCTTGTTGATATGCAGAACGTGTAATAATAAATCAGTTCATAAATATATAGCTCTGAAACCGACAGTATATTTCCAATGCGCAACCGATATTTATGTAGGCAAATGTGACGATACTTTCTTTCGATATATCGGTACTTTCCGTCGATATATCGGCTCATCGTTTCCGTGAATTGACGCCACCTTCCCATGTACCGAAGCGTCCTTCCAATGTAGCGACATAAGCTGTTGATTTATCGATATTTGCTTCCGATAAGTCGACACCATCTTTGCCTGTACCGATAACTTTTACTCGTGAGTAGGTGCATTCTTCCGATGCATCGATACACACTTTCGATGTAAAGAAAATATTTCGTTATTTCCATACAACTTCATATATAACTGTGCAGTCTGCTTATATGTTTATACATTCTCCCGATACATCGAGTCACTCTACCGTTGTGCCAATACGGGCCTATATTTTATCAAAAATGGTTCAAATGGCTCTGAGCACTATGGGACTTAACATCTATGGTCATTAGTCCCCTAGAACTTAGAACTACTTAAACCTAACTAACCTAAGGACAGCACACAACACCCAGCCATCACGAGGCAGAGAAAATCCCCGACCCCGCCGGGAATCGAACCCGGGCGTGGGAAGCGAGGACGCTACCGCAAGACCACGAGATGCGGGCTATATTTTATCGACACGTTAGTTTGACATATAGACGCATTCTTCAGATTTATAGATACATTCTTACGAATTATCGACACGTTCTTCCTATGTAATGGTACGTTCTTCCTATGTAATGGTACGTTCTTCCTATGTAATGGTACGTTCTCCCGCCGTATCGGCACGTTCTCCCGGCGGTTCGATGCATACTTCCGATGTGTTGATAGATTCTTCCTATGTGTAGTCACATACTTTATATACATAGGTACATTCTTTCGCCACACCGCTGCCTTTCTTCAATACATCGATACTTCGCGTCGATATATCGAGAGCCGGTAACGGTATCTTCTTACATATTGATGTATCGGATTCCTCACTGCTGGGGATGGGGTGGGGTGGGAGAGGTTGCCCGAAGCCTTACAGAGCGGCAAAAGAGTCCGTCACGCGGCAGTTGCCTTCCTGCTCGCACGTGTCAGGTTGTGGGAACTGCGTCGGCAGACCGCTCTTCGACTGTCGGCAGTCACTGTGTAACCGGGGCTACCCGTACAACCGGCGATGTAAGAGTCACGCCGGCACCAGCGCACTCGCTCTTCGCTGTAGAGCAGAGTTCTCTCTTCCCTGGAAGCGCGCGTCAGCAGAGCGTCGAAGCGAACGCCACATTCCAGCCGAGCCGGCGTGCGGTGTGGTGGACTGTTGCCGTGTGCTGTCGGAACCTCGTGATCGCCGCGGCAGGGAACGATGTGGCGATCCTACGTCTGAAATCTCCACCTGGCTTCGCGGTGGGGCACGGAGAGCTATTTGGGAACGCAAACCGGGGTGTTCTTGCACAAACTGGATTTTATGGCGGACACGCGTTGTCGTAATCTCACTGGAAGCAACGAGTGATGTCTGTTTACTGGTAACTTTCCGTGGCGCAAGTAGCGCCGGCTGGTTAAACAGCGAGAAATGAGTTTGTTAATTTGAATGCTTTCTGAAGGCGGAGTTCTCTTTGTTCGTGTGAATTACCTTAAAACAAAAACACTTCCACATTCAGATGTCTTATTAAATACTTTAGTGTTTTAAGCGAACTTTTACTGCTCGTGTGTGTGTGTGTGTGTGTGTGTGTGTGTGTGTGTGTGTGTGTGTGTGTGTGTTTTCATCTACAACAGTCAGTTCTCCCTTCTGGACTTAATTTTAGTCCAGTGCTTTTATTATTTTAATAAACACTCGCCAGGTTTCTTTACCACCTTTCTATTAATTTTTGGGTCTGTTGGTAAAATAAGAGTCATAAAATTAGACCGAGCATTAATCTCACTTAACTAATAGTTATGTGAAATTTTTGTACAAGCCAAAGTATAACTGGCATCTTGTTTCTGCTTTAGGATTGTTCTAACGTTACCTGCCCCACGTCGTGATTGTCAACACCGATTTGAATTTTAGAATAATTATTTGTCGTAAGGATTTAATTATAATATGTCAATTCGTAAAACTTACGGCTTCCAGCGATCGCTTAGCTTCTGAACATCAACGCAAATTGTCCTTCCTACGGTGCTTCCATTATCTCACTGCTATCCTTTGTGCACGTCTGCGAATCGTTAAAATGGGTCTGACCACTATACGACCTGAGGTCATCAGTCCCCTAGAACTTAGAACTACTTAAACCTGACTAAACTAAGGACATCACACACATCCATGCTGTAACACTCTCTTATTATTCTATTATAGCCCGTTCGTTCGGGATCTGAATAGCAGCTCAAATAAATAATTAATTAATGTGACCGTGTACCTAATGGGGCTGGCAATCGGATTGGACTGCTACGGAGTTGTTACATTCCATTCTGTCCTTCTCAAATGCTGTAATAATGAAATGTCTGGTGGCAAGAGAACAACAACACAGCTTCACTAATCAAGACCTATATTCATATCAAAAACACAACAAATAAGGAGACAGCCACTGCCTTCGTCATACACTGTTAATAACGGCTAATCTCAGCACAGGCTCCCTCACTATTCATTATCGTCACACGCAAATTACAATCACTGGAATCCAACACTGTAATCCAAATAATGCCGGCGCGGTAGACGCGGAATCTCAATAACGGCACACAAATATCGCTGATCACACTTGTAATTAAACTTCTTCACTTTCCCGTATAATACTAACACAAAGGGGTTAAACCGCGGCGATGGCCACTCCCTTTGTCGATAAACTTTGCATTATATCAACTGCTGGCTTCTGCACAGCTCTCTGCCCGCCTCGCGGGAACCTACAACACACACTGAACTGACTCAACTCTACTCTCGCGACCCGACACACTAATCGATAGGTGCCGTGTCGACCTGTGTGAGTGCAGACTTAGTAGTAAGGGCCTGCGGACCCCTTACAATGCCCAAGGCAGGGTTCCAACCTGCGACCGTAGCGGTCGCGCGGTTCCACACTAAAGCGCCTAGAACCGCTCGGCCACACCGGCCGGCGCACGTTTGCGATACTTGGGTGATACTTGCTGCCTGACATTTACTTCCGACAGTTTAGGTTCTAAACTTTGCGTTAGAAGAGTCGGACTGTTCATCGATCATCAACAACCTAACCAATAGACGTGTTATTGCTTCAGTTAGCTAGAAAGGATCACAAACGAAAACAATTAACCGCAAGATTCGCCACTTGACACCAACATTGTTTGCCATCTACGTCAAAACGACCTCTGCTTTAATGAAGGCAGACATCTATCGAGACCGTCACACAGGAGTCCCGGATCCACTGCAGGTAATATGTCAGTTAGGCGGGAGGTGAGGAAACTTGGATTTCAGGGTCGAGCGGCTTGATCATAAGCCACAAATCACGCCGGTAAATGCCAAACGACGCCTCGCTCGGTGTATGGAGCGTAAACACTGGACGAGTGAACAGTGGAAAAATGTTGAGTGGAGTGAGGAATCACGGTACACAGTGTGGCGATCCGATGGCAGGGTGTGGGTATGGCGAATGCCCGGTGAACGTCGTCTGCCTCCGTGTGTGGTGCCGACAGTATAATTCGGAGGCGGTCGTGTTACGGTGTGGTCGTGTTTTTGATGCAGGGGTCTTGCACCCCCTCCTTTTGCGTGGCACTATCACAGAACAAGCCTACACTGATGTTTCAAGCACCTTCTCGCTTTCCACTGTTGAAGACCAATTCCAGGATGGCGATTGCATATTTCAACACGATTGAACAGCTGTTCATAATGCACAGCCTGTGGCGGAGTGGTTACACGACAACAACATCCCTTGTAATGGACTGGCCTGCACAGAGTCCTGCCCGGGAAACCTATACAACACCTTTGGGATGTTTTGGAACACCGACTTCGTGCCAGGTCTCACCGACCGACATCGATACCTCTCCTCAGTGCAGCATTCCGTGAAGAATGGTCTGCCATTCCCCAACAAATCTTCCAGCACCTCACAGAACGTATCCCTGCGAGACTGGAAGCTGTCATCAAGGCTAAGGGTGGGCGAGGACCGTATCGAATTCCAGCATTACCAAGTTTGAAACCATTTTCAGCCATCTGTCCGGATACTTTTGATCACGTCGTGTATCTCATTATCTGTAGGAAACAGATAACGCCCCTGTCACGTTGTTCTTGTGGTCTTCAGTCGTGAGACTGGTTTGATGCAGCTGTCCATGCTACTTCTTCATCTCCCAGTACCTACTGCAACCTACATCCTTCTGAATCTGCTTAGTGTATTCATCTCTTGGTCTCCCTCTACGATTTTTACCCTCCACGCTGCCCTCCAATACTAAATTGGTGATCCCTTGATTTCCTCAGAACGTGTCCTACCAACCGATCCCTTCTTCTAGTCAAGTTGTGCCACAAAGTCCTCTTCTCCCCAATTCTATTCAATACCTCCTCATTAGTTACGTCATCTACCCATCTAATCTTCAGCATTCTTCTGTAGCACCACATTTCGAAAGCTTCCATTATCTTCTTGTCCAAACTATTTATCGTCCACGTTTCACTTCCATACATGGCTACACTCCATACAAATACTTCTTTCAGAAAAGACTTCCTGACACTTAAATCTATACTCGACGTTAACAAATTTCTCTTCCTCAGAAACGCTTTCCTTGCCATTGCCAGTCTACATTTTATATCCTCTCTACTTCGACCATGATCAGTTATTTTGCTCCACAAATAGCAAAACTCCTTTACTACTTTAAGTGTCTCATTTCCTAATCTAATTCCCTCAGCATCACCCGACTTAATTCGACTATATTCCATTATCCTCGCTTTGCTTTCGTTGACGCTCATGTTATACCCTCCTTTCAAGACACTATCCATTCCGTTCAAGTGCTCTTCGACGTCGTCTGCTGTCTCTGACAGAATTACAATGTAACAGGCGAACCTCAAAGTTTTTATTTCTTCTCCATGGATTTTAATACCTACTCCGAACTTTTCTTTTGTTTCCTTCACTGCTTGCCGTCACAACTTGGGGAATTCCCATTCGCCGAAACTTGCTTGCCTGTGTCCACTCGTTACTCTCTGTAGCTTCTATAGTGCCAGGTGCCACTTAGAGAGTGTGGAGAGAATCAACAGGTGCGCCGGCCGTCAGCTGTGGCCTTAGCTGCTCCTGGGTCTGCAGGCGGCTTTTCCGGTGCCCGCGAGCAGAAAATTCCCTCGGCAGCCGATGCGCCAGGCGGCGCTGCGCACTTGACGCTCGCCTGCAAGTGGCTCTTAATTGGACGCGCCCGCCACCGTATCAGCCGTCTACGTCAGCGCCGTCGCTGCCAGAGGAGGCCTGTCGAGATTAAATCGGATAGCAGAGGGCAGAGGCGCTAAGTGTAGGGATCGTTCCCGTTCTGTAGGGATCGTTCCCGTTCCATAGAGATCAGAGTACACTGTCGGAAAAAAATTGACATCGCCGACGAGGAGTTCAGTAACGTAGACGAAAGTTGGCAGGCGTGTTTCTACATCTGAAAGACGGTTGTGAGCATGTGGGTTTCCTCTGCTATTATGTTATTCTGCGCAACGGATTAATCTGAGATGTACCCTTTACCCTGTGGCTCCTGCAAGATGCAATTTCCACCCCCACACTACTACAGAAGTCAGGCAGACGCTCCTAACGTTCTAAAGAGAAATGCCTGAAAAACTTTCAGCAATAAATATCTTCTGGAGTCGTCCGCTGTAAGTAAATGACACAAAAATTCACAAAATTTCTTACGTAACTAGTGGGGTACTTGGGTATGGGAGTAGTGGTAGTTAGTGTAAGAAAAACATGAAACTAACGAAAATTATTGTTTATTTTGCAAAAATTCTGAGAAATCACAATGGCACTTTTAGTTATGAACTGAACAAGTTATTTCCGGGTTCTTTTCGGAATGTGAAGTTACCTCTCAATGATAGGATTCGCTAATGAAATTTCTATACAAAGTTTAAGATGGTTATTGACTTGGCAGAATGGCTGAGAGCCGCGGCTACTCAACTTGAATAATTACCCTTTAGAATGTTGCTAGGTACGGTCGAGGCCGTCGCGTGTGAAATGCAGCGAAGTGTACTGTCGTGGAGGAAATATGGGGCTCGCAATAGCTGTAGCGCACAATACCGTAAGCTGCGATGACTGCTGTCTCTGCGCCGCTCGCTGCTGACAAATAAGATAACTCTCGTTCTATCTGGATTCACCTTCGCCAGTCAAACTCTCCGTATGCCTTGATGAAGTCAAGGACTCCTATTCGCCCCTAGTCTAACTATTGGCGTGGTACACCGGTCAGATAACCAGTCCACTGCGATGCCACTTAAAAATTCGCTCGCAGGCGTTTAACTGTAACTCTGTCCGTTCACACCGCACAATAAGTGTGGCGGCCAACACAGTGAACAGCGCTCAATCACAAGGACTCGATATAGAGTCGCACTCCGATTCGCTCTCGACAGAGGAGCTCTCCCAGTGAAGTACTGAGGAGAGACTTGTTCCTCGCTCCAAGAGCGACAACGGAACGGCGCCTCTCCACGCCAGACGTGAAGGGATATATCCTTCGGTCTCTTCCATTACTCCTTCAGCTCGAAGCGTGAGGAATATCGTCTGCCAATCAGCACTGCTCTTGTAAAACAGGAGAACGATGTTTGGTTTAAGGCGACCAATCCGGAAATCTGTAGTATCGGCGTTTGGCGTTTGCCGTCTCCCTGTGAAAATCTCTGAAACTGCGTGCTATGTATAAAGAATGCGTAGGCTGGCTGCTCCCACACAATGTAGCTCAATTTGCTTTTAAGCCAAACACGGGGTCGTTCCCCCTTTCACTCGGGCACACGCTGTCTGCTCCACGGGCGGCCGAGGTCGACTCGTCCTCTGAAGGGACCGGCCTCCCGGTGTGTGGTCTGCCTCTCTCTAACTAAAAGCTCCTGTGACTGTCGTGTCTGGAATGTATGTGTGTACGCCAGCCTCGAGTATTTCAACCCCGGTGTACACTTGTTATTTGCATATCGTTTACATGAATTCATACAACATTGACTTTATCTTATCGAGTTTGGGTTCGAACGAAGCGTCTTGATGTGTGGAATATGATTGTGAGGGTGGAATATGTAAGCAATGAAGGTGAGGAGACCACGACGTCTTACAGTGTCTATTCCAATTTCGCAGCAGTCGCCTAAGACTGACCCTAGTGCCGAGTATCCAGGTTTCCTTTAAATGCCGTAACGCTCGTCAACTTCAGTTACCTTCGAGAATGGACATGGTGAGGTGAGGCTGGTCAAGAATGCTATCAAATGTACAGTTCGGCTTTCGAAGTCATCTAACAACCGAAAATGGTATATTCTCTTTTCTCTGTGAGGTACTGGGTGGCTTAAACAAAAGGTTTCGAACGCTAAGCGTATATTTTGGTTTAACTAAGGAATTTGATTGTGTTGATCACAAAATATTGCTGCAGAAGCTGGACCATTACGGAATATGGGTGGCAGCTCACAATTGGTTCACCTCTTACTTTAGCAACAGACAGCAAAAGGTCATTATCCACAATGTTGATAACGGCTGTGATGTGGGGTCTGAGAGGGGTACGGTGAAGTGGGGAGTGCCCCAGGGATCAGTGTTGGGGCCACTCCTGTTCATTACTTATATAAATGGGTTCAAATGGCTCTGAGCACTATGGGACTTAACAGCTGTGGTCATCAGTCCCCTAGAACTTAGGACTACTTAAACCTAACTAACCTAAGGATGCCCCCAGGGGCTCAGCATTCATTTGCTGGGTACGGGCTTGGCGAACCCGGGGTTCCTGAGCTGGGGACTGCTAAGCGCCGCCAGTCCCCTGTCACCCTACCCTCTGAGCATCCTTCAGCGACCACCGTGCGGCGCGGCGGTGGAACGTTGTGTGTCTCAGGGAATGGGGATCTTGGCTTGACCGCCCGGATCGCGAGGATGGAATAAACCTCTATAAAAAACCCCTCAATCTCGAGGTGTGCTGCGCGCCGATGAGATGCGTGGCTGTTGAGGTGGAACAGTCGATAGCGGGCAACCTCTGGGGAATCTGCCGCACCTCAGTTGTATAAGGCTTACCTAGGCACGCGGGGCTCTGTCTAGGTGGACTTCTAGTTCCCTAGCTGCTCGTGGGACCGAGATGGATCCTTCGAAATCCTCTTTTCTTCCTCTCAGCGGAAAGGGTGGGCCGCTGGAAGGTTCTAACACCCAGTCTCTTAAGAGGGCCCCTGACTCCGGCGCTTCTTTGAAAAGTCCAGTCTTAGGTAACAATGCATTCTGGTAATCCGAATGTGTTTCTCATTGTGAAACGGAAGGAGGGTAGTTTCGAGAAGGTTTCGCCCTTCTATATTCAAAAGGGATTGGAGGGAATCTGTGGCTCCTTAAAATCGGTGAAGCGCTTACGTAATGGGACCTTGCTAGTGGAAACTTCCACTTCTCAGCAAGCAACTAACCTCCAATCTGCTAAATGCCTTGGCCAGTATACCATAGACACTGAACTGCACAGCACCTTGAACTATAGCAAAGGTGTTGTGACATGCCGGGATCTAGCTGATATTCCCAAGGAAGAACTGCAACGTGAGTGGGCTCCGGAAGGTATCGTTGATGTCCAACACATCATGAAGAGGGTTGATGGCACTCTTGTCAAATCCGACTCCTTTATTCTGACCTTCAGTAGCACGCAACTTCCCGAACATATTAAAGCTGGCTTCCTTCGCCTTAGTGTGAGGCCTTATTTCCCGGCCCAAATGCGCTGTTTCAAATGCCAGCGTTTTGGGCATACCACCTTAGGCTGTAAAGGCGAAGCGACTTGTGGAAACTGTGGTCAGGCTGCTCATGAAGGAGTTGGTTGCTCGTCTCCGGCTAAATGTATTAATTGCTCTGGGAACCACCCTGTTTGGAGTAGGGACTGCCGCATATTTTTAGAGGAACGCAAGGTCCAGGAAATAAAAACAACCAAGCGTATCCCCTATGGTGAGGCCAAGAAGATTTATAAGTCGATGCAACCTCCCACATTTGCTATATCTTTTGCATCCCTGGTACAGAAGCCTACTCCAAAAGTCGATGCCTCAACGCAGACTGAGGTGGTGAGTGTTGGCACTAACACCTGTAGCTGTCAGTGCACTTGCAACGCAGGCAGTGTTCCAGAGCCAGTAGCCCCTCCTCGCACGGCAGACAAAGGTACAGTGGCGGACTTGGTCCAGCCCCTCGCGCCTCCAACAGCTGAGGTTGTCCCCAAGCCCAGTGCGCCAATTACCACTCCCACATCCGCTCCCCCAAAGTCCACCAAGCCACAGAAAGCTACTGTGCAGCAGCAACAGTGGGTCAAATCCCGTGGTAAACCATCTGACCGTGCGGATGTTGTTTTACGCGAGGCTTCATCTGACTCTTCCCCAGAGTTGATGGAGTACGATGTATGTGTGGGGCAATCATCTCGTCCCACGCCTGCCCCTCCACCTGCTGCGGTCTCCCCACCCCGTCGGAGAGACAGGATGAAGGTGCTACCCCCAACATAGATGGCTCCCATACTCCAGTGGAACTTGCAAGGGTTCAGGACGCATGTGGAGGAACTTCGTCTACTTTCTCAGGGTAGACCACTGTGTCTCTGTCTCCAGGAGACGTATTTCCATCCATCATACTCCCCTGAGATACGAGGCTATACACTCCACAAAAAGGACGACCTGCGTGGAGAGAGAGCTAGAGGAGGCGTAGGTATTTTCGTCAGGACGGACTACCATTCCTCGCCTCTCTCACTTACGACGACTCTACAGGCCGTCGCTGTGTCCGTGCACGTGCGTCATCCATTGACTGTATGCTCACTTTACTTGCCCCCACATGATGCTCTTGATGAAGCGGCCCTCACCGACCTTCTTACACAGCTCCCCCAGCCATTCATTATTTGTGGTGATTTTAATGCCCACAATGTGCTTTGGGGCTCTGCAATTACCTGCCCCAGGGGTAGAGCAATTGAGAGGCTTCTCCTGTCATCCTGTGCCTACTTGCTCAATGGAGGACAGAGTACTCATTTCTGCACGGCGACTGGGTCGTTCTCTGCCATAGATCTCTCGTTTTGCTCTCCAGCTCTTGCCGCTAGTGCTCACTGGGAAGTGGTCGCTGACTTGCACGGCAGTGATCATTTCCCAATCTGGATTCACCTGCCGAATGGCGTGGGCCCCGAAAGGAGACCACCACGATGGGTGCTCAGTGGAGCTGACTGGACACTTTATAGCCAGTTGGCCCAATTCGAACACTGTGCGAATGTTGAGGTGTGGGTGGATCATATTACCAAAACGGTCCACCACGCCGCTGCAGCATCCATTCCACAGTCCACAGGCCACCGGAAAAGGCCACCTGTGCCTTGGTGGAGTGACGAATGCCGCTCTGCAATCAGGACCAGGCGTGCGGCCCTGCGGCGGTTCAAGTGTCGGCCGACTGCTGAGAATCTTGCAGCCTTTCGGGTGGCGAGGGCAAGATGTCGCCGCATTATTCGTGAGAGCAAGAAGAGGTCGTGGCAAAAGTTCCTGAACACCATTAATCGTTCCACCAAAAGTTCCATTGTGTGGGAGACCATTAGGAGAATTTCTGGCAGAGGAGGGAGGTGCCCCATAGCTGCTGTAATGAATAACGGCACTCTCCACACAGATCCGCGAGACATAGCCCAGACTATGGCAGCATATTTTGCGACAGTTACTGCCACAACCAGTCAGGATCCAGGTTTCCAGCGCCATAGAGCGGTTGCTGAGAGGTGTAGTCTGAACTTCCAGCCCACCTCTCATGATGTTTGCAACTGCCCTTTTTCTATGTGGGAACTGGATTCTGCATTGTCTGGAGCTCGTGACACTTCCCCTGGTCACGACAGGATCCATTACAGTATGCTATGGCACCTCACAATGCGCAACAAAGAAATCCTCCTCGCACTTTTTAATGCCATTTGGGTGTCGGGTCACTTTCCTGACGCGTGGCGTGAGGCAGTTTTAATCCCTTTTTTTAAAACCTGGGAAAGACCGCACGAGCCCAAGTAGCTACCGTAGTATTGCCCTCACTAGTTGCATAGGGAAGACCTTGGAGCGGATGGTCAACCGCCGCCTTGTCTGGATGTTAGAATCCCGGCAACTCCTTAGTCGCTTTCAGTGTGGGTTCAGGAGGTTTCGTTCCACCTTCGATAACCTTGCCCTCCTGGAGGCGGCTATACAACAAGCTTTCCTACGCCGTCATCACCTTCTAGGTGTATTTTTCGACATCGAGAAGGCCTACGATACCACTTGGAGGCGTCTCATCCTGGAGCAGCTTCACGAATGGGGTTTTCGTGGTTGTCTTCCTCTTTTTATTCAGTCTTTCCTCTCGCCACGATATTTTAGATACCGAATTGGTGACGTCCTGTCTGATCGCTTTGAGCAGGAGAATGGTGTCCCTCAGGGTAGCGTTTTAAATGTGACTCTCTTTGCCATCGCTATTAATAGCATTACGTCCATAGTGAAAAGTCCTGCCCAGTGTTCTTTGTTTGTGCATGATTTCTCTTTGTTCTGCTCTTCTTCAAGCCTTGCTACGACAACTCGTCAGTTGCAACTTACGATTAGGCGTTTGGATGACTGGGCGCTGAAGAGTGGATTTAAGTTTTCCACCGAGAAGTCTGTATGTGTTCTTTTTAACCGTTCTCGTTCGATTTTCACCTTTCCTGAGTTGCGCCTGAGGGACACTATTCTGTCTTTTAAAGACACGGTGGGATTTCTGGGGCTCATTTTTGACTCGAGGCTCACGTGGTTACCTCATCTTAAAGACCTGAAACGGCGGTCGCTTCAGGCTTTAAGTATTTTAAAATGTCTTAGCCACAGTACGTGGGGAGCTGACAGGACTTGTCTGCTCCAGTTTTACAGGGCGTTTATGCGATCTCGGCTCGATTATGGGTGCACGGTGTATGGGTCCGCGAGGCCTTCGTACTTAAAGATGTTGGACGTTGTGCACCATGAAGGGCTTCGGTTGGCCACTGGGGCATTCCGAACTAGCCCCATACCGAGCCTCTGTGCAGAGGCTGGTGAACCGCCACTTCATATGCGGCGACGGCTACTTACAGTGCGCCAGGCGTATAAAACTTTGTCTACACCATACACACCTGCATACCATACCGTTGCTCAGCCTCGTCTGGCACGGTTATTTCATAACCGGCAACGTGCGACGCAGCCCTATGGCATTCGCGCACAGGATTGCCTCGCTGCAATGTCTATGGCTGGTCTTCGTGTTTTACGTCGCGGTTGGAGCAGATCTCCACCTTGGCTCCTCCGGAGACCCAAACTTATTTTAGATTTGACTCGTTTTAAGAAGGATGGCACGCCAGATTTTACATTCCAGTCACTGTTTTTTAACATTTCAGATGTGCATCACGGTTTCACTGTCGTTTATACTGATGGCTCCAAACAGGAGACTTCCCTTGGCTGTTCTGTGGTGTTCCCTGACATGTTACCCGGATTCGCCTCCCTGCTGAATATACCGTTTTCGCAGCGGAGCTCCACGCGATCCTGAAGGCACTGGAGCTGATGCATCGTGTTCGGGGCGATCGATTTCTTCTCTGCTCCGATTCTCTTAGTGCCTTACAATCACTGCAGAACCTATACCCGACTGAGGAGATGGTCCAGCTGATACATGACCAACTGTACTTGCTCCAACGGCGGGGTAAAGAGGTATCCTTCTGCTGGGTGCCTGGTCGTGTCGGCATATGGGGCAATGAACAGGCCGATCGGGCTGCCAAGGAGGCCTGCAGAGAGCAGGATGTGGTCCAGTGTCCTATCCGCTTGCAGTCAGTCATCGCTGCACTCCACAGGAAGAGCATGGAGTTGTGGGAGGACGAATGGCTGGCGGTGACGGCCAATAAAGTGCGGTCGGTAAAGTCAACCACTCGGCCGTGGCGTTCCTCCTGCCGGTTGCTCAGGCGGGAAGAGGTGGCCCTCACACGTCCGCGGATCGGGCACTGTCCTCTGACGCATAGCTATTTATTACGGCGGGAGGATCCTCCGTTTTGTGATGCCTGTGGTGTGCACATCTCTGTCCGGCACATTTTAACAGACTGCATTTTATACCGTGATGCAAGGGCAGCAGCACAAGTTGATGGGGATCTGCCTTGTGTTTTAGCTAACGATGAGACACGTGTGTCTAGGGTTTTTAAGTTTTGTGATGTGTCTGGACTCTGGCCTAAACTTTTAGGCTGGAGGTTTTAGTGTATTGCAGAGTGGCTGACTCCTCCCTTTTTTTCCTTGCGGTCAGCCAGCCACTTCCATCAGCTACATTGTTTTAGCTCCCTCTCTCATTTTCTCCCTGTGTTGTCCATGTTTTACTGCTGACGCCCTGCTTCGTCCGACGCTTCGGTGTGGGTGAGCACATATTTTCCAATGATTGTTCCCCGTGTTTTATGTTCCGTTTTATGTAAATGTTCTGAGCTTTTTTTTTTTCTTAACACCCGTCTCACTAGGATACTGAACGGGCGCTGAAGACCTTGCTGTCGTGCGCCCACAAAGCCCCTCTACTACTACTACTAGTAACCTAAGGACATCAAACACATCCATGCACAAGGGAGGATTCGAACCTGCGACCGTAGCGGTCGCGTGGTTCCAGACTGAAGCGCCTAGAACCGCTCGGTATATAAATGATGTGCCGTGTAGTATTTTTGTTTGCTGATGACACTACCTTGGTAGTGAAGCACCTCGTGTGCAACATTGGCTCGGTTTCAAATAGTGCAGTACATGACCTAATTTCATGCCTTGTACAAAATTAACTCTACATCACAGTAAGACTCAGTTTTTACATTTTCTAACACACAATTCAACACAACCTCACGTTTTTATTTCACAGAACGGGCGTATGATTACTGAAACTGAATAGATCAAATTTCTAGGTGTTCAGATAGATAGTAATCTGTCGTGGAAAGCCCACGTTCAGGATATTGTTCAAAGACTTAATGCTGCCATTTTTACTATTGTAACGGTATCTGAAGTGAGTGATCTTACGACACGAACGTTAGTCTAGTTTGCTTATTTTAGTTCGCTTATGTCGTGTGGTACTATATTTTGCGGTAACTCTTCCAGTTCTAGAAGGATATTTTTGGCTCAGAAACGGGCATTTCGAGGAATAAGTGGTGTAAGTTCGCGAACGTCTTGTCCACTGCTGTCCACTAGTCTGGGTATTTTCACATTGGCTTCCCAATATATATATATATATATATATATATATATATATATATATATATATATATATATATATATATCTTGTTAACAATATTAGCTTATTCCCAAGAGTAAGCAACTTTCAGCCGAGTTAATACTCGGCAGAAATCAAACCTGCATTTGGATCGCAGGTCTTTGACTCTTGCGCACGAATGTGTGCAGTGTACTGCTGCATCCATTTTCAGTAAGCTCTCACAAGATCTCTCTAATTCACGCGCTTTCAGATCGAAACCGAAGAATGTCCTCGTGCGTCACTGCTTCTATTCTGCTTCTATTCTGCTGAGGAGTTCCTTGAAATATTCAGTTGATTCTTATGTTATATTTTCGATTGTGTTCCCTTAAACTTACGGCTTGACTGTTTTCGGGTTTATTAACATTTCATTTTTATCTGTTACTACATTTACGTTGTAATTTCATGTACTGACAGAACGCATTCGGCCCTGGGTCCGTTTCTATAGAAGATATAACGCGACCGCGCCTGACAGCGCGGAGAGTATGCTCGGTGAATGGCGTGTCCTGCACGTTTCCCCGAATTAAGTCGCTTTGAGCACGTTAGGGAGACTTAGTGGAATTGAACGCACGACCACAAAAACGCCTTAGCGACCTTGCGTCTAGCATGAGGGGACGTCGCAGTGCGATTCGTGGTGATCTCACGCCCTATTGACAACCATGTCACACCTTAAGTGGTGTCCAGGTTGCCGTAATTAATCAGGGTGGGCTCCACTGCGGTTATTGTTTACGAAGAAGCGTCATTTCATGTCGGTGTCACTGCGTACGTGTTAAAGTCGCCTTCTGTACTGTACTGTGCAATTCCGGTCGAACTTTGGTCGAGCTGTGTTAGTTGTCAGTTACGTCCTTCAGTTTCGCCCACCGGTGTACCCGGAGGTGTGCGCCAAGACTGAATTGGTCGCATTTGGGCGTACAGTGCGGCAGATCGCAGAACGCAACAAATGACGTCTGTCACAACTGAAGTTACAATTGATGTCAATTGATGGGCCGTGTTAGCGACGAGTTGTGTGGTCGGGTCGGGAGTAGAAGCACGCGTGAGTCACTTGTGTGGACCGCTGATGGGGAACTCAACGTGCAGAGGAGGCAGCCGTGTTAATGCAGCGCGCAGTTCATGTAAAATTACGCTGCCGAAACGGATTTCCACTTTTCTAGTTGCGCAATGCGTAACGATAGCTTTAGCTCCCCCCCTTCTGTGAACGGAAATGTGCAGAATTAGCCGTCTTTGATGGTGATAAAGTCGTGTGTCAAGAATAGCGTGATACCAGGGGGAACCGGAGAAAGCAAAAACTGTAGGGGAACGCAGAAAGTCAAATATATCCGAGAAATATTTGACGACGTATTGTGAAAGTGATCCTCTGAGATGAAGAGGTTGCAAAAGGAGAGAAATTCGTGCCTCTTGTTGTTGTTGTTGTGGTCTTCAGTCCTGAGACTGGTTTCATGCATCTCTCCATGCTACTCTATCCTGTGCAAGCTTCTTCATCTCTCAGTACCTACTGCAGCCTACATCCTTCTGAATCTGCTTAGTGTATTCATCTCTTGGTCTCCCTCTACGATTTTTACCCTCCACGCTGCCCTCCAGTACTAAATTGGTGATCCCTTGATGCCTCAGAATGTGTCCTACCAACCGATCCCTTCTTCTTGTCAAGTTGTGCCACAAACTCCTCTTCTCCCCAATTCTATTCAATACCTCCTCATTACTTATGTGATCTACCCATCTGATCTTCAGCATTCTTCTGTAGCACCACATTTCGAAAGCTTCTATTCTCTCCTTGTCTAAACTATTTATCGTCGACGTTTCACTTCCATACATGGCTACACTCCATACAAACACTTTCAGAAACGACTTCCTGACACTTAAATCTATTCTCGATATTAAGATTCCTCTTCTTCAGAAACGATTTCCTTGCCATTGCCAATCTACATTTTATATCCTCTCTACTTCGACCATCATCAGATATTTTGCTTCCCAAATAGCAAAACTCCTTCACTACTTTAAGTGTCTCAGTTCATAATCTAATTCCCTCAGCATCACCCGACTTAATTCGACTACATTCCATTATCCTCGTTTTGCTTTTGTTGATGTTCATCCTCCTTTCAAGACACTGTCCATTCCGTTCAGCTGCTCTTCCAAGTCCTTTGCTGACAGGATTACAATGTCATCGGCGAAGCTTAAAGTCTTCATTTCTTCTCCATAGATTTCAATACCTACTCCGAATTTTTCTTTTGTTCCTTTACTGCTTGCTCAGTATATACACTTCGTAATATCAGGGAGAGGCTACAACCCTGTCTCACTCCCTTCCCAACCACTGCTTCCCTTTCATGCCCCTAGACTCTTACTCTTGTAACTGCCATCTGCTTTCTGTACAAGCTGTAAATAGCCTTTCGCACCCTGTATCTTACCCCTGCCACCTTCAGAATTAGAAAGATAGTATTCCAGGCAACACTGTCAAAAGATTTCTCAAAGTCTACAAATGCTAGAAATGTAGGTTCGCCTTTTCTAATCTTTCTTCTAAGATAAGTCGTAGGGTCAGCGTTGCCCCACGTGTTCCAAAATTACTACGGAATCCAAACTGATCTTCCCCGAGGTCTGCTTCTACCAGTTTTTCAATTCGTCTGTAAAGAATTCGCGTTAGTATTTTGCAGCCGTGACTTATTAAACTGATAGTTCGGTACTTTTCACATCTGTCAGCACCTGCTTTCTTTGGGATTGGAATTATTATATTTTTCTTGAAGTCTGAGGGTATTTCGCCTGTCTCATACATCTTGCTCACCAGATGGCAGAGTTTTGTCAGGACTGGCTCTCCCAAGGCCATCAGTAGTTCTAATGGAATGTTGTCTACTCCGGGGGCCTTGTTTCGACTCAGGTCTTTCAGTGCTCTGTCAAACTCTTCACGCAGTATCGTATCTCCCATTTCATCTTCATCTACATCCTCTTCCATTTCCATAATATTGTCCTCGAGTACATCGCCCTTGTATAGACCCTCTATATACTCCTTCCACCTTTCTGCTTTCCCTTCTTTGCTTAGAACTGGTTTTCCATCTGAGCTCTTGATATTCATACAAGTTCCAAAGGTCTCTTTAATTTTCCCAATAGGCAGTATTCGTGCCTGGTGGCGTGAGATCAGAAGAGTGACGACAGTAAAAGTAGTAATACAAAGCTTGCAATTTATCGCGTAGTAGAGTCAAAGCAATTAGATTCGAGAGTAGAGTAGAGTCGGTCAGGCGAAACGAACATCTGATACTGGGCGCGCCCGTGTTAACGGAAAGATCCCAGTATTCGTACGAAGCTATCTATGTAGGACAACTACGCAACATTTCCCACGTGCACATCTCCTGTAGAGTGTAGGAAGCGGCGTCATATATAATATATATATAATCTCCGAGACCACTACTGCATTGTCGAGCGGTGAGTATAGCATTGTCGTCGTCCCCCCCCCCTCCTCCTACCCTTTGCCGTTCCATTCGCAAATGGCTCGTCACAGGAATGTAGTCCGTACTGCTCCACACTAGCTGTAATATCTTCGATTTTGTCGTTGTCATTTCACGATGCTTATGTGGGAGGAAGTGATATATCGCCCGACTCTTGTAGCTACGTACGATCTCGAACAGTAGGCCTCTCCGTATGATGCACGAGGCCTGTGCTGTACTGTGTGCAACTGGAGTTTGTTGTGTGTGTATCTGTAACTCTCTCCCTCTCCCTCCCCCTCTCTCTCTCTCTCTCTCTCTCTCTCTCTCTCTCTCCCTCCCCAACTACACAATCCTGTGACGAAACGCACCGCCCTTCGTTGGAAATCCTTTTCCTCTTAAGCAGGCAGCTCGGAAATTCTCCTGACAAGCTTCTGGGACCAGGAGAAGAGGGTGGTGAATACATATATTCCGAATAAGAACCCATGTCCGAAAACATACGGCGGTTTCAGTTTACATGTTTAACTCACCCACCTCTGCTTCAGGAATTGAATTAGGCGTGACGCGGTACAATTATTACAAAATAATTCGAAAGAAACTGTAGCCAAACGTGATTTTATCACTTAAGGGAGGTAGGACGTCAAACGGACCGACTTGGAGCAGGAGAGACACCGAAGCACATTTTAATTTCCACTATCAGTACTTTTACGAATAAATTCATAAAACTTTGTCAGCATGACTAGGAAGGGTTCGGGATTCACTCTCGTAGCAGTGGAAGTTAACACAACAAAATATTTTTTTTTTATATGTGAAATTTCATTTGTTATAAATCTTCAAGCAGGTTATATGTTGAAGACGAGAATATTAGTTAATGGGTTTATACTTGATATGTTACATGTCTTTGTTCTAGCTTTTCCCCTCCCCCCCCCCACCACTCTTTCAATATAAGTAACTATTTACATCTACCTATGATATAGCAACGGCATTGCCGCAGTGGATATACCGGTTCCCGTGCGATTACCGAAGTTAAGCGCTGTCGGGCGTGGTCGGCACTTGGATGGGTGACCATCCGGGCCGCCATGCGCTGTTGCCATTTTTCGGGGCGCACTCAGCCTCTTGATGACAATTGAGGAGCTACTCGACCGAATAGTAGCGGCTCCGGTCAAAGAAAACCATCGTAACGACTGGGAGAGCGGTGTGTTGACCCCACGCCCCTCCTGTCCGCATCCTCCACAGAGGATGACACGGCGGTCGGATGGTCCCGGTAGGCCCCTCGTGGCCTGAAGACGGAGTGCTTTTTAATGTGAAATTTCATCTTTTTTTTTTTCACTGACTATTCGCTCCATTTGTTGCTATAGGCACAGTTTCCTGCATAATAAATAAATTCAATAAATTTCGCACAGAATACAAACCATACTTGCAGGTCTATGAAACTAGAATTTTCCTAATCTATTAAAAACCTCGGTTAAAAATTGATAGTTAATTATAAAATTTGAGTTTTTTCGAAACGAAATTTTAAATGTAACAACTCATTCATTTTTTCCCCCTAAATTAAGCAAATTCTAGTGTTTCATATACCTGTAAGGCTGGTTTGTACGCTGTCCAAAATTCATCGAAGAAGCTGCCTTACTTAGGGGGAAAAGTGTAGCAGTGTACCTATAGCAACAAATACAGCCAATACTAACTGGAAAAAATGATGAAATTTCGCATGTAAAAAAAATTATTTTGTTGTATTTTTGAACTTCCACTGCTATGGGTGTGAATCCCGAATCTTTCCTGTCCATGCTGACGAAGTTTTTTGAATTTATTTGTAAAAGTATGGACGGTGGAAATTAATATATATTGTGGTTTCTATGCTGCTCTAAGTCGGTCCGTTCGACGTCCCAACTCCGCTTAAGCACATTTATTTGTACCGACACTGAAACATTAGGTCTGTTCACATTATGCCAGAGAGAAAAAAAAAAAAAAAAACAACAGCGTACTGTATGTACAGAACAGTACTGGTGCATTCCACAACACTGGCTCGATGTGGCGACCACCAACGTTATTTAAACACACACACACACACACACACACACTGTACCTGCGGTGTGCGTTCCGGTACACACTCTCCATCTTCAGTTTCTAGTGCAGCGGCCAGAACTTCCTCTGTCCCTACAGAAGTCTCGTAAATTCAACACTGCATACGGCACCACATCAGGCGACCGTCTTCATCTACATGGATACTCTGCAAACAACATTGAAGTGCCTGGCAGAGGGTTCACCGAACAACCTTCACAATTCTGTACTATAGCAATGTCGTATAGCGCGCGGAAAGAACACACACCCATATCTTCCCGTACGGGCTCTGATTTCCCTTATTTTATCATCCCGATCATTTTTCGCTACGTAGGGATATGGAGACAACCTCACGAACCTATGGATCCAGCATGTCAGCAGGGAACAGTTCAAACCGGTGGAGGCTCTGCAATGGTGTGGGGCGTGTGCAGTTGGATTGGTATGGGACCCCTGATACGACTAGATACGACTCTGACAGGTGACACATACGTAGGCATCCTGTCTGATCACCTGCATCCATTGATGTCCATTGTCCATTCCGGTGGACTTGGTCAATTCCAGCAGGACAATGCGTCGCCCCATACGTCCATAATTGCTACAGAGTCGCCTCAGGAACTCTCTTCTGAGTTTAAACATTTCCGCTGGCCACCAGACTCCCCAGAAATGAAGATCATTGAGCGTATCTGGGATGCGTTGCAACATGCTCTCCGGAAGACATCTCCGCACCCTCGAACTCTTACGGATTTATGGAGAGCACTGCAGGATTCGAGGTGTCGTTTCCCTCCAGCAGTACTTCAGACATTAGTCTAGTCCGTGCCATGTCGTGTTGAGGCATGCTCACGGGGGCCCCCACACGGTATTAGACAGGAGCACCAGTTTCTTTGGCTCTTCAGTCTAGTACAGCTGGTGCTCCACAGTTCAAACGTAATCAAAAGGACTTCTTAGTCCAACTGCCAAGAGTTGCTAATAAACAACTACTTGCTCACAGCTAGCCAATGTTCACATCAGCAGCGCTACGACGTATGTTAGAGTCATTTATAACGGATTACATGGCAGACCTAAAATTGGGCCACCGAACGGCTAAAATTCACCGTAAATCATTGTTTGTCATATAATAAAATACGCTAGTACATCGTGAAATGGACTCCTTCACAGCACTAACATACTATGGATTCTGTGCTACTTGATGTCACACTCTTCATTTGCCCTGTAAACTGCCATAAATACGAGGTGCATTGAAGTTCTAAGGCCTCCGATTTTTCTTTCTAATTAACTACTCACCCGAAATCGATGAAACTGGCGTTACTTCTCGACGTAATCGCCCTGCAGACGTACACATTTTTCACAACGCTGACGCCACGATTCCGTGGCAGCGGCGAAGGCTTCTTTAGGAGTCTGTTTTGACCACTGGAAAATCGCTGAGGCAATAGCAGCACCGCTGGTGAATGTGCGGCCACGGAGAGTGTGTTTCATTGTTGGAAAAAGCCAAAAGTCACTAGGAGCCAGGTCAGGTGAGTAGGGAGCACGAGGAATCATTTCAAAGTTGTTATCACGAAGAAACTGTTGCATAACGTTAGCTCGATGTGCGGGTGCGTTGTCTCGGCCAAACAGCACACGCGCACCCCTTCCCGGACGTTTTTGTTGCAGTGCAGGAAGGAATTTGTTCTTCAAAACATTTCCGTAGGATGCACCTGTTACCGTAGTGCCCTTTGGAACGGAATGGGTAAGGATTACGCCCTCGCTGTCCCAGAACATGGACACCATTTTTTCTACCCGAAATTTTTTTGGTGGCGGTGAATCTGTGTGCTTCCATGGAGCTGACTGGCGCTTTGTTTCTGGATTGAAAAATGGCATCCACGTCTCATCCACTGTCGCAACCGACGTAAAGAAAGTCCCATTCGTGCTGTCGTTGCGCGTCAACATTGCTCGGCAACGTGCCACACGGGCAGCCGTGTGGTCGTCCGTCAGCATTCGCGGCACCCACCTGGATGACACTTTGCGCATTTTCAGGTCGTCGTGCAGGATTGTGTGCACAGAACCCACAGAAATGCCAACTCTGGAGGCGATCTGTTCAACAGTCATTCGGCGATCCCCCAAAACAATTCTCTCCACTTTCTCGATCGTGTCGTCAGACCGGCTCGTACGAGCCCGAGGTTGTTTCGGTTTGTTGTCACATGATGTTCTACCTTCATTAAACTGTCACACCCACGAAGGCACTTTCGACACATCCGTAACTCCGTCACCACATGTCTCCTTCGACTGTCGATGAATTTCAGTTGGTTTCACACCACGCTGTTGAAGTAAGGAAAACGTCGCCATTTTAAGTATTTACAACAGTTCTCATTCTCGCCGCTGGCGGTAAAATTCCATCTGCCGTACGGTGCTGCCATCTCTGGGACGTATTGGCAATGAACGCGGCCTCATTTTAAAAGAATGCGCATGTTTCTATCTCTTTCCAGTCCGGAGAAAAAAAGTCGGAGGCCTTAGAACTTGAATGCACCCCGTAATGTATATTAATGGTGACAACGACCATTTGCTGAAGGCGGAAGTGAATGTGAATAAAAAAGTATTTATTAGCAACTCTCGTCGCGTAAACCCAGGTTAAACCAAATGTTATTGGTGGAAAACAAATAGCTTTCTTCGACAGGGGGGGAGTAATACAGATGATGTAATTCTTCCGTGAAAGAAGTGGCTTACAGAACACCGGACCTAGCGATTCTTGATTATTGGCCATGAGTGTGGCAGCTTTACCAAATAAAAGTAATACACGGTGTTCCGAAATTCGCGTTGTAAACTTGTAGGATTTCTAAAGGGGTGTAAGTAAATAATACTCTGAATAGGAACTCTTTACAACGGTTTGAATCCAGATGTGTAACGAGCCCACGTCTGCTGAGGGAAAGAGTGAAGTCTCACAGTTGCTTGTCCCAGTATTCAATACGGCACACATGAGTAACATAGAAGCAGATACGGGCGGAGTAATGAAACAACTTACGTCACTTAGTAAAATCAAGTCTTCTGGTCCAGACTGCAAACCTATTAGGTTACTTTCAGAGTATGCCCATGCATTAGTTGCATACTTAACAATCATATACAACCGTTTCGCTCGACGAAAGATCCGTACCCAAAGACTGGAAAGTTGCACAGGTCACATCAATATTCGAGAGAGGAAGTAGGGTTAGTCCACCAAATTACAGGCCCATATCGTTAACGTCGATACGCATCAGGTTTCTGGAACATATATTGTGTTCGAAAATTACGAATTACCTCGAAGAAAACGGTCTATTGACACACAGTCAACATGGGTTTGGAAAACATCGTTCTTGTGAAACTCGACTAGCTCTTTATTCGCACGAAGTGCTGAGTGCTGTTGAGAAGGGATTTCAGATCGATTCTGTATTTTTGGATGGCTTTCGACACTGTACCACACAAGCGGCTTCTTATGAACTATTGTCTCAGTTATGTGAGTGGATTCGTGATTTATTGTCAGAGATGTCACAGTTCGTGGTAATTGACGGGAAGTCATCGAGTAAAACAGAAATGATTTCTGGCGTTCCCCAAGGTAGTATTACACGCCCTTTGCTGTTTGTTATCTATGTAATCGATTTGGGAGACAATACGAGCAGCCGTCTTCGGTTGTTTGCAGATGACGCTGTCGTTTGTCGACCTATAAAGTCATCAGAAGATCAAAACAAACTGCAAAACGATTTAGAAAAGGTATATGTATCGTACGAAAATTGGCAGTTGACCCTAAATAACGCAAAGGTAATAACGTCAGAGGTAAAAGGAATCCGTTAAATTTCGGTTACACGATAAATCAGTGTAATCTAAAAGCCGTAAATTCAACTAAACACCTAGGTATTACAAATATGAACAACTTTAATTGGAAGGGAAACACAGAAAATGTTGTGGGGAAGGCTAACCAAAGACTGCGTTTATTGGCAGGACACTTGGAAAATGTAACAGACCTACTAAGGAGACTGCCTACACTACGCTTCTCCGTCCTCTTTTAGAATACTGCTGCGCGGTGTGGGATCCTTAAAAGATAGGACTGACGGAGTACTTCGAAAAAGTTCAAAGGAGGGCTGCACGTTTTGTATTATCGCGAAATGGAGGATAGAGTGTCACGAAAATGATACAGGATTTGTGGTGGACATCATTAAAACAGAGCCGTTGTTCGTTGCGGAGGAATCTTCTCACGTTATTCGGATCACCCCCATGCACTCCATGCAATTTGAAACTAGACTCGTCCGACCAGGCAACATGTCTGCAGTCAATCAACAGTCCATTGTCGTCGTTGACGGGCCCAGGCGAGGCGTAAAGCTTTGTGTCGTGCAGTCAACAAGGGTACACGAGGGGGCCTTCGGCTCCGAAAGCCCATATCGATAATGTTTCGTTTAGTGGTTCGCACGCTGACACCTGCTGATAGCGCAGCATTGAAATTTGCAGCAATTTGCGGAAGGGTAGCACTTCCGTCGTGTTGAATGACTCTCTGGTCCCGTTGTAGCACCATCTTTTCACGGCCGCAGAAACGTCGGAGATTCGATGTTTACACGGATAGTCACAGTACATTCGTGAAATGGTCGTACAGGAAAATCCCCACTTCATCGCTACCTCGGAGATGCTGTGTCCCATCGCTCGTGCGCCGACTATAACACCACGTTCAGACTCACTTAAATCTGGACAACCTGCCATTGTAGCAGCCAGTAACCGATCTAACAAATGCGCCAGACACTTGTTGTCTTATACAGGCATTGCCGACCGCAGCGCCGTATTCTGCCTGTTCACATATCTCTGTACTTGAATACACATGCCTATACTACTTTGGCGGTTCAGTGTAGCAACATCTGGCTAGTCGTTGACAGTAAAGGGCCTAATATCTTGAAATCTGCATGATTTGACACAGACGATACGAAACTTAGTGGAAAAAAAGACATCTCGTCGGGAAACAGTGATTGACCTTTCTCGTCAGGACATTTAATATTTTCATTGATACAGTCGCACAAAAATGTTTAGTGTGAACTGTTACTGGCCACAGTTGGTACAACTGAAACAGCAACAGCATCAGCATTCACTAAGAAAGAATTACTTGCAACCAAGCCTGGTGCATTCTCAGTTGTTCTGATGATGGAGCAAGGTGGCCGATGCTGGCTAAGAGTATAAAATATGTAAGTCAGATGTTTTTTATTCCAGTCTTTGATCACAATATGAATTCTTTAGACGATGACCGGTTTCAATCCGTAATGACCATCCTCATATCTTTTTTTACAGCATGTCCTAAAGTGTCCATGTCCATGGTGTACAAAAATCTGAGGATGGTCATTACGGATGGAAACCGGTCATCGTCTAAAGAATTCATATTGTGATCAAAGACTGGAATAAAAAAACATTTGACAGTATTGGATCACTGTTTGTATACACAAGCGTGTCGTAGTTGGTGAAAATATGTAAGTAATTGCGTCAATGAAAATATTAAACGAACATGTAAACGGAACGGACACATCAAATTGGTTGGTACACAAGTTTCGACTTAGCTCTTTGCGCTGCTCAGAAGATTTCTCCACAGACTCTTGAAGTTCGCTGATTTTTGCCGATGCTTCTCATTGTGTAAGAACATACTTAAAGTTGGTGGGAAGAGAAAAAATATGTCGAACAATAACAAGGTATGACAAATAATTCCGTGGTAAGAAGAGTGCTCTCTATCGATCGATCTATCTATCTACATCTATCGATGTCGATCTTCCCATCTGTCAATCAATCTATCGATCTTCCGAGCTGCAGATCTTCCGATATATCGGTCGAGATAGCGATCTTCTGAAACATCGGTTATTGTATCGATCTTCAGATATTTCGATCGACCTGTCGACCTTCCCACATACGGGTCGACCTATCGATATTCCGATATATAGCTCGGTTAATCGATCTTCCGACATATGGGTCGACATCGATCTTCCGACCTATCGGTCTTCCGATCTAATGGTTGATCTATCAATAATCATATCGTTTGATCTGTCGATCCTCCTATCTATCGTTTGATCTGTCGATCCTCCTATCTATCGTTTGATCTGTCGATCCTATCTATCGTTTGATCTGTCGATCCTATCTATCGTTTGATCTGTCGATCCTATCTATCGTTTGATCTGTCGATCCTATCTATCGTTTGATCTGTCGATCCTATCTATCGTTTGATCTGTCGATCCTATCTATCGTTTGATCTGTCGATCCTATCTACCGTTTGATCTGTCGATCCTATCTACCGTTTGATCTGTCGATCCTATCTACCGTTTGATCTGTCGATCCTATCTACCGTTTGATCTGTCGATCCTATCTACCGTTTGATCTGTCGATCCTATCTACCGTTTGATCTGTCGATCCTATCTACCGTTTGATCTGTCGATCCTATCTACCGTTTGATCTGTCGATCCTATCTACCGTTTGATCTGTCGATCCTATCTACCGTTTGATCTGTCGATCCTATCTACCGTTTGATCTGTCGATCCTATCTACCGTTTGATCTGTCGATCCTATCTACCGTTTGATCTGTCGATCCTATCTACCGTTTGATCTGTCGATCCTATCTACCGTTTGATCTGTCGATCCTATCTACCGTTTGATCTGTCGATCCTATCTACCGTTTGATCTGTCGATCCTATCTACCGTTTGATCTGTCGATCCTATCTACCGTTTGATCTGTCAATCATCCTATCTACCGGTTGATCTGTCAATCATCCTATCTACCGGTTGATCTATCGATTGTCCGAACTATCCGCCGATATAACGATCAGTCCATCGATCGAAATTTCGATCAATCAATCAATCGATCGGTATTACGGTCAGAGTGTCTATCAATCTATATATCCATCAATCAATCGTTCTATATACGTATCGATAAATCTATATATCTGTTGATCGATGTATATATGTGTTGATCGATGTATATATCTGTTGATCGATCTACATATCTCAAATAACTTCCGGGAATTCAGCCAGGTAACACTTTCAGCGACCGCCGATATTTCGGCGGGAGAACACCCCGCCATTTTCAAGGCAAACTGCAACGGACAGGCGGCGTACATGCAAATTTAATACCTCGGTTCTCGGAGAGAAGCAGGAAAGATAACACACACACACACACACACACACACACACACACACACACACACACACACACACACACACACACTGAACACTAGTGCCACCAAAGATGACCAAAGTCAGAGCTATCGATAGTGAGACTATGAATTCGCAGGTGAGGCAGCATTGACTCTGTTCCTCTGTTTTTTGACAAGGGAGAGAGCCGGATTCCAAACAGAGTTTAAACAGAAACCTCCATCCCTGTTAACGAGGTTGCTCGCTAATTTAATCTCAACTGCCTCCCTAATAACACTGTCCCAATAGCTGGACGTGCATGCCAATATCTCGGTGTTATTATATAACATGGGGTGACCAGTAACCAAGCAATGTTCGGCAATAGCAGATCTATTTGGCTGCTGTAATCGTGTGTGCCGTTTATGCTCAGTACATCTGTCCTCCACGGTCCTGATAGTTTGACCAATATATGCCATGCCGCAGCTACAAGGAATACGATATACACCCGCCTTACGCAGTCCAAGATCATCCTTAACGGAACTCAAAAGTGCTCTAATTTTAGATGGAGGTCGGAAAACACATTTCACATCGTATTTCCGTAAAATACGACCGATCTTATTGGACGTGTTTCCTACGTAAGGCAAAAAGGCAGTAGACTTAGGTGTTGACTCAGAATTATCATCAATCACCCGATGTACGGTTGGTCGATAGCGCAACGCACGTTCAATCTGTCTATCACCATAACCATTTTGACGAAATGTAACTTCAAGATGGGACAGCTCAGCTGAAAGTGTTACCTGGCTGAATTCCCGGAAGTTATTTGAAAGTTGTATACGCCAGGAGAAACTCAGGTCTCACGATCTACATATCTGTTGATCGATCCATATATATCTGTTGATCGATCCATATATGTTGATCGATCCATATATATCTGTCGATCGATCCATATATATCTGTCGGCCGATCCATATATGTCGGTCGATCCATACATATCTGTCGGCCGATCCATACATATCTGTCAGCCGATGTATATATCGATCAGCCGATGATGTGTGTACATATTTATATATACATCGATAGACCGATAGGTCGAGCTATGGATCGATCTATTTATCGTTCGAACTATCGATCTGTTCCTCCCCCCCTCCTCCCCCACCATCTCTCAGCTGCTACTTTTTAACTTGCTCAGTCAGTAGTTCATCTATTCCGTGCAATTTATTCATTCATTCATTCACTCACTACCTTATCAGTTCGTTATTCACTTACTACTGCATCAGTTCATTCATTCATACGTCATTCGTTCACTTACTCTTCGATTTACTGTATTTTACTTTTATCGCGCTGTGTAAATACGTGGAAAATTGTATGATAGCGTTCTCTGAATCTGCATAGAGACGCGTTCTTGTCTGCGGCACAGAGGCCTCCGCGGGATGTATTTCACTGCTTTGAGATTACATCTTACGTGCGAGACGGTGTCAGCCGACTGAATGATGGTTTCTTCCTGTTGCAGCTTGTCTCGACTGCTGCTCGACTCACCGCGTCTGAGCGTTACCGTAGTGTGCTCATCCGTGACACACTGTGTTGGTGGAGCACAGGAAATGTCGACTGTAACCTCTTAAGTCTAGTGGATTGTGTACCTGACGTTCTGAGTGAAAGCGCCGTAGTAAAGACAAGGAGTCGCAGTGTTGACAACCGAGGGAAATTACGGTTGTACTCCATCAAAGCCGAAGACTCCAGAGCATGCCAAGCTGATGTCCAGTCTAATTTTGCCGACGAGAATGTCGTTTTCTCCAGTCTTAGCTTCCGGGGCTCCGTATAAGATGAAGCACATCGCAGTGTGTGAGTAACAGGTTTGGTTGCGTTCTCGTCTGATTAAGTTCCAGTATGAGCTGGGACCACATCTCGTGGTGGCTTTCCTTCCTGGATCCAGCGTGTAGTGTTGTTATATGGTATTGCCTTAATCCGAGTGGGTGTTCAAGAATGTAAACATAGACTAGCCTATTATTTAGCTGCAGTCGTGAAGACTCTCGATCGTTAACATTGCGTGAGCGCTTATTTTAGGAGCTTGAAAATTAAACAGACCGACGCAGACTTCAATAAAGCCACACCCCAAACTAGGGTGGCCTTGCATTGCAGTGACTGAACCTGTTTTCGTCTACGTAGCTGTCGACTCCACTCTGTTATCGTGCCGAGCTTCCTTGGACTTTGCTGCTGGCCAAATGTTCTAGGAAGGTATTGTCTGGCGGTCTGCACTATTTTTCCATAGCAACTGGAGGGTAACGGTTTGATCCTTCTGGAACAGTGAAGGATGTTTCGCAGGACTCTTAAGGCATTGTGGTCGCGTCTGTTATAAACACACCAGACTGATAAACAGCTAACTGAGTTGGTCCCGTTTCGTAGTTGAGGCATGAATTTGGTGGAGTGCAGTGCAATCCACTGTTGATGAACATTTGTTATTATGGTGCGCCCCTTTCTTACCATTCAAGTGGTTGGTGAGTGAGTTGAGGAGAAAGATTTGAGGAGCATCCACAGTGAAATTGCGGTGGTGTGGCCTGTGTTAGTGAAGAATAGGAGTGTAGTGAGAGAAAGAGTGTGTGTGTGTGT
Source organism: Schistocerca nitens (assembly GCF_023898315.1). NCBI lineage: Eukaryota > Metazoa > Arthropoda > Insecta > Orthoptera > Acrididae > Schistocerca > Schistocerca nitens. Next base: position 105,660 of record NW_026045996.1, on the reverse strand, counting down.
GCTCCGAGAAGACATGGCGAGCTACTTCCGCTGGATCAAGGGCGTCGGCTCCAGAGGCAAGGACGACGCTGGAAGCCCCTTCCAGAAGCCGCGCAGCCGCTCGCTGGACTCCAGGTCGCTGGAACTGTCGGGCGTGCGCATGCTGCTGCATAATGTAAGCCACAGAGAGGGGAAATATGTGTGTCATGAAAGAGTGAGTGAGTGAGTGGCAAGTAGTGCAGGAACGGGTGAATGCAATGGAGAAAGAAGTAATGAAATATTTATTTACTTTTAGTGCCCATACCGTGCATCATGACACTGTTTAAGTGCGTACGTGGTAGGCTATGCATCATGAAGAAATAAGTTGCTTCATTTTCGAAGGAAAATTCTGTTTGCTGATCCTTAGCTGATAAAGTATTTCTTTTGCAATATAGCTTCCTTAACTCCACCCTTTGTTGAATTTGTTTCTTCATATTTCGTCTGTTGCCATTAGCTTCTTGGTCACAGCTCCATTTGCAAGTGGCCATTATTGCATACTGCAAAACTGTGGAGCTGGAATCTCGCATCGTTGGTGAAAGGAAGGCAGTAACAGGTCGAGAAACATGGAATGTAAATCAGGAAAATAGAAACTACAAATGGCAGCTGTGGAATGTCAGTATTAAAATAAAACTAAAAAAAAACTTACATAAATACAGATACGGCACATACTAGCCGATAACAGATTATGTCATTTCTCCTTACTGGCAAAAATTACGATTTTTTTGAGGTTATTGCAGGAAAAGGTGATGAATAGTACTAATACTGGTACATTAATAGTTTTTGAAACGATATTGCTGAACAATGTTCTGGTTCTATGATGGCGTCTACAATGTAAGGATTAAACAATATGTAGGGGTATGGCACTATCGCCTGGTTGTACTGAAACTTCTTTTGAGGATACACACTCAGTTAAGTGTGCAGGTGTCAGCCTCGTAAAAAGTCCATGGTGGTTCTGTAATGAATGAGATTGACTGAATAAAAGAAAAGTGTGGATGAGATTGGAATGAATCAATAATTGAGTGCGAGTGTGGATTAGATATTCAGTAATTCAATGAAGGGGGCAACGAATTAGGGGATGAGGAAGAGTATCGGTAGATACAACGGATGGGAGGGTGGATGAGGTAATGAATAATGGAATGCATGAATGAATGAAATAGCCAATGAAGAAATGATTGGATGGATTAGGTGGGTGGGTGGATGAGGCAATAAATGGGCAAAGGACTTGGTGAATGGGCGAAGGACTTGGCCAATGGGCGAAGGACTTGGCCAATGGGCGAAGGACTCGGCCAATGGGCGAAGGACTTGGTGAATGAATGGTTGGATTGATGAAATTGGTCATTTGAGTAATGGGACAGTGAATGAATTTCAAGACTAGGTGGATGAACGATAGTGATTTCCAGTGAATCGATAAAGTTGTCAGACACAGATTATTTGAATTTTATTGTGAGAGAAAGTGAGAGGGGAAGCTAAAATGGAAGAGGTAGATATGACGTAATTTACAGTCTGGAAGTGTGATTGAAGAGGTCCGTAGCCTATATTGCTATTGTCTGAGCTGTAGTGCCCAGTGCAAAATATATATGTAAAGTTATGGCAAGTTTGTTACAACAACTCGTTCTTTTGTTGCAGAGGGCGGCCGCTCACCACCACCACCAGGTCGCCGCGCAGAGTGAGTACAACTACAAACAACAATTACAAACCCTGCTAGCCTTAGCCTCTAGTATTGACTGCCCCGTGGCGTCATTGACCGAGGTGCGAGCCATGCGTCTCTCCCCCACTGCTGTGTCCTGTGAGACATCTGGCGCTGCTGAGCGACCAGGGTGCGCGTCGTCGACGTGCTCGTCACTACTGCCGTACTGATTTTCCTAATTGAATGCGTTTTATATTCCTCACTCGCGTGATCCGTGCGGAACTCAAGATACTAGCGGGGTACTCCACTATTTTCACTGTCCTTGATCCATATGTTAACTACGATTAACAGATTCGCCATCATGGTTTTGTTCGTGATTTTGTAACATTCGCTGCTGCTGCGAGTCACAAGTTTTTTTTTTTTTTTCCTGCGCGAAGCGTTTCGGGACACAGTTGTAATTATTGAGTGCGTGTTCCGTGTACCGTAACATTCCAGGCATGCTGTACGAAATGTATGAGGTACCGCTTTATTCTGGTGCATTTATTGTAATGTTAACATGTGCAATTCTGTAATTGAGTATGTATCTTTGGCCATAGATAATGGCGAATTTGGAGATCATTTTTTCCTGGTAGTTAGGAAATTGATGTGATCTACATCATTTGTGCGAATGTCTACATTCGAGGCTCAGTTAGGTTTCCAGCCTGAAAGTTATTTATGTTAGTACATGCTACACGTATACACTTCTGCTTAAATAAAATTGTCACTGTTCCCTGTAAGTGTGTCATACTATCTCATTATTTCTGGACTTGTACTTTTCTGCCCAAAGAAGATCGGAATGGGTTTGAAAGTCGGTTGTGACGGGCGTTAAACCGTGGTAAAAAAATACCTCATTTTTCTGACTGACACGGGAAGTACCCTAGCAGGAACAGCTAAAACCGAAATATTTCAGATAAGTGATGCGGCTACTTTAACACCCACCGAGGTCACGTATCACTAAAAAATGTTTTTTGCGTACAATCGATATTTAACAGTTATCGATGTAGAGACAGAAGTAGAAGTCGTCTTGTAGATACGATTCCGTGTAGAAGACAGCTATAGTGAACAGATTCGTAAGTGCTAAACACGAGGGACTGCGAAACGAGATGGATTAGAACAAAGAGGATCTGATTGAGTGGTATCAGTTCCCTGCTACTGTATTAAAATTGATTACCGGTTTCGAAATTGCAGCCATCGTCGGATCTAATGATTTCGACAGCGCCTTTAATGATGTCTGCAAAGCTGAAACCGGAAATCGCTTTTAATAAAGTAGCGCGTTGTCACAGATTCACTTTACCTGCTTTCGTTGTTGTCTGCGAATTTAGACGTTCACAGCGAATCTCGATGGTGAAATCTTGACGAGTTATCAGCCGAGCCAAGGCGTCGTTCTGCGGCAACGTTTCAACAAATTTCCTGTTTCTCTTCACCTGAAGACGACATGTACAAACTTGTTGAAACGTTGGCGCAGACCGACGCCTTGATTTAACTTCGTTGTTCTCAGCAGCTGGCGTCTCTTCTTTAGTTCGTTTTAACATTTTGAAAACTGTTGGTCGCAGAAGGATAATTCCAATAACGTAGCCCACACATTAAATAATGTTGTATATTCTTCTTCTTCTTCTTCTTCTTCTTCTTCTTCGCGCTCACAGGCACTGTAGACCACGCGCTGTACGGACGAGCTCCTTCCATGTTCTTCTACCCCTCCCTGTCTTTTTCCGCCCTGCCTGTATTCCTTATGCTGCAACGTCGTCCTCTGCGTCATCTTTAAATCGTGTGCGAGGTCGGTCCAATGATGTTGTTGCTTGAAGACTTCCCTCAAATGCCTTTTTTAGAATTCTGTTGGTTTTCATTCCAGCCACATGACCATGGTATTGCAGTCTTCTGGAGAATAGTGGGTTGCTTCATTAACTGATAAATTTCAGTGTCATTTCGAACGTCCATATGTCGTTCTCCTACACAGGTCCCCAGATTTTTGTCACCACTTTTCTTACAAAAAGATTCTCACTACTTTTCTTACGGAACCATTCTCATCACTTTCCTTACAGAACCATTCTCGCCACTTTTCTTGTGGAACCATTCTCGCCACTTTTCGTGCGGAACCATTCTCGCCACTTTTCGTGCGAAAGCATTCTCACCACTCACTACTTTCCTTATGGAAACACTGAGTTTTTCTCTCTCTTTAGTGGTAAGTGTCCACCTTTCCGATTCATACAGTACCACTGGTCATATGATGGTCGTATATATCTTCATCTTAGTGGTGACTGACAAAGCTTTACTTTAGAGTGAGCTGCTCTGAGCGTACAGACATCTTGATCTTGACGCTGTTCCGTCATTTATATCGAGTGTTAAGATATTTTTATTGCTCAAGCACGATTCAAGGTATTTATACTGGTCACTTTTCAATTCTGAATCTAGAATTGCTGTGAATTGAAAAGTGTGGCTTTGGGCTTATGACTCGACCTATTTCTATATATTCCGTTTTTTCGCAGTTTATCAAGAGTCCCATTATACTGGTACTGTACCTGAGAGATCTGTACATGTCGTTGCGCTCTTTTTCCCTTTCACGGAGTAAGAGACCATTATCTGAGTATGCCAGGAGTTTCACTTCACTGTGTCTGAATCGGAGACCACCGTATAGCTGTAAATTACTCTCTCAATCCACTTCCTCCGACGCAGGGTCGAAGAGAACACATGAAACAGCATCTCCCTGTCGTAAACCTGTTCTGGTTGGGAAGTTGGAGGATATGGGTCCTCCCAACTTCACTACTACCTGTGGACCACCCACGCACACTTGTATCGCTCTAATTGCTTCATTGGGTGTCCTAAATTCTCTTAGTGTGTTGTAGAGGCTACTTCCGTGGCCGCTGTCACAAACTCGCTGGAAATCAATGAACAGACAGTGGGTGTTGTGTATCAGCCAGTTTTCATACCACTTTTGAAATATTGGAAGTGAATGGCCAGTTGAAGTTCGACAGGTAAATGAATAGCTACTGCCGCATTTATTCAGTTCTCGCCGTAGAGGCGTGGTGCAATAGATGTAACCTCGGTTCTTTAGTTTGGCATAAGAACAACCAGCTGAAAAACTCTGCCGGCGGATCACAAAAAAGGTGAATATACTGCTTCAACCTTGAGAGACTGTGACAGAAAAGTGGGAAACCAGCTGTCTCAGTTCTCATTCCGCCCCAAAATCCTTCCACCCAGTCGCTCTCTGTAGTTAATCCTTCATTCTCAACATCTCTGTCTCGCTGCCGCTTTCTATAATCTCTCTCTCTCTCTCTCTCTCTCTCTCTCTCTCTCTCTCTGTGTGTGTTCCCCGATTGGCACGTTCTCCTGTTCGTCTCTCCCTCTGTCACTTTCAACGCTTTCTGTGCCGCTCTCACTTCCACCGTCTTTTCTGTCACACTGCCATTGTCTTTGTCTCTTACTCTTCCTCTTCAACTTCGTCCTCCATTTCCATTTTCTCTTTCTTCTTCACGTACAGTGCACTGTCTTTCTCTTCAGCTAGCACTGCCTCCTCTTCACATATGTGCTTGGATTAGTTTGAGTTTTGACCCCTATATGAGTAACTTTAACACTTGCTGATAGAGGATGGGGGAAAGTGGGCAAATTTTCTCGCGTTGAAGTATTCCGGTTGTACATTGTGTGTCCCTTCGGAAGTTAGATGCGGGAGCTGGAGAGATGTGGAGAGATTGAATAAGAGTCTCTGACCGTTCTTCCCACCAACCTGTCGTCTTCTTCAGTTGCGTCCCCAGCGCAGAAGACAGCTCGTCGGTCGTGGGATCATGTTCGACGGAGGCTGCTATGCTGTCTGTTCGAACCTGTCACTGTGCTTTCTGCGGGAAGCCACTTGCCCAGGTTAGTCTCTGTATCTACAGAGGGCAAGACTGTAGTACTGACAATAATGGTAGGCGACACTCCTCATTAATGTTTCCTGTTCGGTTGTTATTCAAATATTCACACATTTACAATGTCTTTTACAACATTCTACATAGCTTTCGTAATTGTCTGTGTGTTAACTTTTCCATCCAACTTCCGAAAAAAGATACACATGTCTGGCTCCTCCGATACGCACTGGACAGAGTATTACATATAGATTTACAACTAAGTTACGCCCGATACAGAGTACAATATCTCCGACTCTGAAGAACACCCGAAACAAAGTAACTATATTCCAGACCGAGTACTTTGCCTCCCAGGCGCGCCCAAGCGACCCAGAGATGCCCGAAGCTCTTCGGTTGCAATATAGTTACTCTTATGTTTCTGAAAATTAGTGAAATTTAATAAAGGAAACCGATAGACTGTTAGGGTAGGCCGGCCGGGGTGGCCGAGCGGTTCTAGGCGCTTCAGTCTGGAATGGCGCGAGCGCTACGGTCGCAGGTTCGAATCCTGCCTCGGGCATGGATGTGTGTGATGTCCTTAGGTTAGTTAGGCTTGAGTAGTTCTAGGGGACTGATGACCTCAGAAGTGAAGTCCCATAGTGCTCAGAGCCATTTGAACCATTTTGAACTCTTAGGGTAACCATGAGAGATTGTCATACTGAAAACTGGGTTAAATACAGTGAAAAGTATATAAATAATTAATAAGAGAAGTTACACATTTTGATGCCTAGCATCCTAACGTGCCGACCAATCAGAGGCAACTTCAATAAAATTGGGACTGGTACATACTGTACCTTCCGTCGGTTGTACCTCACTCAACTTTTGTACCATATGCTACTTCACGGCGAGCTTCTAGCAAAATAAAATAGTGTCGGTGAGAGCCAGGAATAAAACACGGTTTAGGGTTGGGTCCGGACACCCTGCGCGTCCTCCAAGCTCATCTATGGTCGCCACCCACCTCCCTGCTTCATCTGCAGTGTCTCGTCTCTCTTAGGGTCCCACTGCTATCGTCTTCATCCCTACATCTTTCCCTCTCACTTGCCGCTTTCTCTCTTTCACCATCACTGTCTATCTTCTCTTCCAACGTCGCTTTTGAGGGAGGGGAGGGGGGGGAGCAGATTTGGGGGAGGAGGCCAAACAGCAAGGTCATCGCTTCCATCCGGTTAGGGAAGGAAGACGGCCGTTTCCTTTCAAAGGAACCATCCCGGCATTTTCCTGAAGTGGTCAAGGGAAACCACGGAAAACCTAAACCTGGATGGCTACGTGGGTTTGAACCGTCGTCCTCCCGAATGCGAGACCAATGTGCTGGCTACTGCGTCACCTTGCTCGGTCCCAACATCACTGTCTCTCTGCTGCTCTCTTTCAGCCCAGAAAAGCGCGAATACCTTCGTATGTCAAAATTTTTGTGAGGAAGGGTCGCCACTTTTCTGTCAGTCTCGTAAAGAGGAGCATTTTCGCCTTTTTCGTGCACCAATAGTGGCCTTTCTCAGTTGGCTCCCAATGATGCTTTCAGACATCTCCTCGCCCTCGCTGTACTCTTCCCTCTTAACTCGCTCTCTTCTACGCCTAACTCTGCAATCACATTGTCCTCGATTTTAATTTCACTGAAATTTCGACTTCTCACTTTGCTGGATCAGTCACTCCTGCAACCATTCCTTTGCTGATTTGTTCACAGAGGTGCTACACTGTGACAAGCAATCTACGGAGAGAGAGAGAGAGAGAGAGAGAGAGAGAGAGAGAGAGAGACGCCTTTTGTCTGCAGCACGTGGCAGGGCGTTACGTACCTGCTGTAAACACGTCAAGCGTGAAGTGGCGCCCGCCCTTGTTTACGGCTGGCAGTAAATTCATCTGCGCCCTGCGTAATCGCCAGGTTACGTGCAAATTTCTGCCAGACAACGCGCCGCACGGGGCTACTAGAAGCTGCGAAGCGGTTGGGCGCTTCCTGAAGGCGGTGTTCAGGCGACACAACCTGTCGTATGATACAGCTGCCCACCGGCTTGTTTACGTCTTTAGTGTCAAAGTTGACACTTTTCTAAAGGTGCTGTTAGTCGTAAGAAAACGTATGAGAGGTCTAGCTCCATATTTATGAGGTGCATTCAAGTTCTAAGGCCTCAGATTTTTTTTCTGATTAACTACTCACCCGAAATCGACGAAACTGGCGTTACTTCTCGACTTAATCGCCCTGCAGATGTACACATTTTTCACAACGCTGACGCCACGATTCCATGGCAGCGGCGAAGGCTTCTTTAGGAGTCTGTTTTGACCACTGGAAAGTCCCTGAGGCAATAGCAGCACCGCTGGTGAATGTGTGGCCACGGAGAGTGTATTTCATTGTTGGAAAAAGCCAAAAGTCACTAGGAGCCAGGTCAGGTGAGTAGGGAGCACGAGGAATCACTTCAAAGTTGTTACCACGAAGAAACTGTTGCGTAACGTTAGCTCGATGTGCGGGTGCGTTGTCTCGGTGAAACAGCACACGCGCAGCCTTCCCGGACGTTTTTGTTGCAGTGCAGGAAGGAATTGGTTCTCCAAAACATTTTCGTAGGATGCACCTGTTACCGTAGTGCCCTTTGGAACGCAATGGGTAAGGATTACGCCCTCGCTGTCCCAGAACACGGACACCATCATTTTTTCAGCACTGGCGGTTACCCGAAATTTTTTTGGTGGCGGTGAATCGGTGTGCTTCCATTGAGCCGACTGGCGCTTTGTTTCTGGATTGAAAAATGGCATCCACGTTTCATCCATTGTCACAACCGACGAAAAGAAAGTCCCATTGGTGCTGTCGTTGCGCGTCAACATTGCTCGGCAACTCGCCACAGGGGCAGCCGTGTGGTCGTCCGTCAGCATTCGTGGCACCCACCTGGATGACACTTTTCGCATTTTCAGGTCGTCGTGCAGGATTGTGTGCACAGAACCCACAGAAATGCCAACTCTGGAGGCGATCTGTTCGACAGTCATTCGGCGATCCCCCAAAACAATTCTCTCCACTTTCTCGACCGTGTCGTCAGACCGGCTCGTGCGAGCCTGAGGTGGTTTCGGTTTGTTGTCCCACGATGTTCTGCCTTCATTAAACTGTAGCACCCACGAAGGCACTTTCGACACATCTGTAACTCGTCACCACGTGTCTCCTTCAACTGTCGACGAATTTCAGCTGGTTTCACACCACGCAAATTCAGAAAACGAATGATTGCACGCTGTTGAAGTAAGGAAAACGTCGCCATTTTAAGTATTTAAAACAGTTCTCATTGTCGCCGCTGGAGGTAAAATTCCATCTGCCGTACGGTGCTGCCATCTCTGGGACGTATTGACAATGAACGTGGCCTCATTTTAAAACAATGCGCATGTTTCTATCTCTTTCCAGTCCGGAGAAAAAAAATCGGAGACCCTAGAACTTGAATGCACCTCGTATTACGCAACTTTCATTGTACAACTACATTGAAATCACGTCATGGTTATACAGAATTACGCTGAGGTGAGAAGTAAGGGGCACCACCTAACGTCGTGTAGGACAAGCTCCTTTTGCCTTTTCCGTAGCGGGGACTCAACGAGAAGTACTGAGCCATGGTGCATCTGTACCCGTCCATAATTGCAAAAGTGTTGCTGGTGCAGGATTTTGTGCACCAACTGACCTGTCGATTATGTGGCATAAAAGGGATGCATATGAGGCGATCTCTGCGACCAAATCATCTGCTCGTACTGTCCGAAATATCCTTTAGATTTATTGTCTGAAGCACCGTGTCCTCGACGGTGAGTGTTGATCGGAGGTGAGGGTATCATCTGGAGTGCCCCAGGGAAGTGTGGTAGGTCCGCTGTTGTTTCCTATCTACATAAATGATCTTTTGGGTAGGGTGGATAGCAATGTGTGGCTGTTTGCTGATGATGCTGTGGTGTACGGGAAGGTGTCGTCGTTGAGTGACTGTAGGAGGATGCAAGATGACTGGGACAGGATTTGTGATTGGTGTAAAGAATGGCAGATAACGCTAAATATAGATAAATTTAAATTAATGCAGATGAATAGGAAAAAAGAATCCCGTAATGTTTGAATACTCCATTAGTAGTGTAGCGCTCGACCCAGTCACGTCGATTAAATATTTGGTTGTAACATTGCAGGGCGATGCGAAGTGGGACAAGCATGTAATGGCAGTTGTGGGGAAAGGCGGATAGTCGTCTTCGGTTCATTGGTAGAATTTTGGGAAGATGTGGTTCATCTGTAAAGGAGAGCGCTTATAAAACACTAATACGACCTATTCTTGAGTACCGCTCGAGCGTTTCGGATCCCTATCAGGTCGGACTGAGGGAGGACGTGGAAGCAATTCAGAGGCGGGCTGCTAGATTTGTTACTGATAGGTTTGATCATCACGCGAGTGTTACGGAAATGCTTCAGGAACTCGGGTGGGAGTCTCTGGAGGAAAGCAGGTGTTCTTTTTCGTGAATCGCTTCTGAGGAAATTTAGAGAACCAGCATTTGAGGCTGACTGCAGTACAGATTTACTGCCGCCAACTTACATTTCGCGAAAAGACCACAAAGATAAGAGAGATTAGGGCTCGTACAGAGGCGTATAGGCAGTCATTTTTCCCTCGTTCTGTTCGGGAGTGGGACAGGGAGAGAAGATGCTAGTTGCGGTACGAGGTACCCTCCGCCACGCACCGTATGGTGGATTGCCGAGTATGTATGTAGATGTAGATCCGTCACGAACAATTGTATTCAGGTGAATCGGGTTGTTTTGGGGAAGGAGGCGAGACAGCGGGGGGAAGGACGGGCTGGGAAGTCGACCTTGCCCTTTCAAAGGAACCATCCTGGCATTTGCCTGGAGCGATTTAGGGAAATCACGGAAAACCTAGCCGGCCGCGGTGGCCGTGCGGTTCTGGCGCTGCAGTCCGGAACCGCGGGACTGCTACGGTCGCAGGTTCGAATCCTGCCTCGGGCATGGGTGTGTGTGATGTCCTTCGGTTAGTTAGGTTTAAGTAGTTCTAAGTTCTAGGGGACTTATGACCTAAGATGTTGAGTCCCATAGTGCTCAGAGCCATTTGAACCATTTGAACGGAAAACCTAAATCGAGATGGCCTGACGCGGTACTGAACCGTCGTCCTCCCGAATGCGAGTCCAGTGTGCTAGCCACTGCGCCACCTCGCTCTGTGTACCCAGCTGACCTAGAGCGTTGTCATTCTGTTTAATTTTTTTTCCAAACTGTGCTCAAAAATCATGTTGCAGTCGGGAATCGCACCGGTATTTGGACATTACGAATAGTCAGTGCTAAAAGGTGAGAAGCCTTATTTTTCGTGTCGCTTTGTCCTCTTTCAAGGGCTGCAGACAGATAAAGGCACCCAGAACGAAATTTTCACTCTGCAGCGGAGTGTGCGCTGGTATGAAACTTGCTGGCACTTGCCCGCCCGCGTAAGGCAAAGGTCCCGAGTTCGGGTCTCGGTCCCGCACACAGTTTTAATCCGCCAGGAAGTTACAGATAAAGGCATGCTCGGTAAACAAACGCAGCAAATCAGCTGCTTTCTATTTTCTACTGTGAATGAATTGTACAGTTTTAATTTTTTTTATATTACATATGTCAAAAGTTTTTCGTGGCCCCTCCAGTTTTGAATCTTTTAAGACAATTGAAGCATTATAGCCCATTGACACCGCAGTACGTAAACTACTTTCAGACTAGGGATGTAGCCATTCTATATACTACAACTGATGTGCGACCATAACAGCAAGAAAGTGCCGTACAGACCAGATGTCATGTTTTGCACACTACATATGCGCGCGCACTATCTGATCGGCCACATAGTAACAGGCACAATATTGTCTCAGGAATACTGTACCAATCCCTATGCCTTGTCTTCCTTATTCATTTCTGCCGTCACTCTTATTAAAATATCACTGATCTATTTTGCTTTTCCTAGAAAAACACAGTATTTCAAATCAGTGGAAAGTTTACGAATAAAAATTGCCCGTTTTTCTCAAAAAGGGTTATTAGAAACCATAAATGCTAGCACTGCTGCTATTGCTAATTGACATTTCCATTTTTTTTTGCCCGTTTATTAGTAAAATCGGAGTATCAGCTGTTATAACCGACGCCAAATACCGAAATGTACCCCTTATTCAGAACTATGTAGCGGGACTTTGAATTTCGCCGCGCTACATTCGTTCCCTCAGATAAAAATATCCCGTCGCAGCGGTATGAGCGCTCGACGGCAGAGAAAATACCAAAATTGTAACCTTTTTTGTTTTACTATCCGTTTTCAATTGTCTCTTGTTAGCCGAAGCTGAAGGCAGACGTGATCTGATGCTGACGTAAAAAACTTAATAGCTAGTCTGATTGTAATGTGTAAACATTGTGGAAGTTATTATGAAATTCAGAGGATGGAGAGAAGCAACTAAAATAAATTGTATTTAAGATCAAGACGGTTTTGTATACATTAGAAACTCCTGGACGAGTGCAAGATTCCGGAGCAGACTTTTCACGCAAAATGGAGATTTTTGAAGACCTGGACGCCGCCCGAAAGAAGACAAGTTAACCTGGTAAAGAATGAACTCAAAGCTACGCCATTTCCCCCTGTAAGTTACATTTTGTTGTTCTCTGTTCTTTTTCAAAAAAATTTTGTAGTGGAAATTGGTTTAACTTTTGCTCAAAAACGCCACAAGGACCACCCCAACAATAGCTTTTCTGAATAACGAAGTCCGATAGATTTTCTGTAATACGAAGTCCGATTAGCTTTTCATTCTTTCCCTTTTTTCACGGTCATTAACGATTTAAAAAAAAAAACATTTTCACTTACGATTTTCTTCCCACATTTTCAACCTTTTTTTCTTTTTTTTCTCTTCTATTTTTTTCTTTTTTTATTAACCAATACAACTGGCTCCCGCGACAGGACGCAATTTTCGGATGTGTCGTTTTTGAGCAAATTTGAAACTTTACTTTGTATTTTTTCCCAACAGAGAATAACAAAAAATCCTGAAGTTTAAATGGTATCGAAAACACCAACTTTATTGTACCTAAGCAAATGATTATACAACAATATTGTAAAGAATTTTTGTAACTAATTCAATCTGTTTTTCTTTTCATGGCATATATTGATGCAAAACTGTTATTTTGAGACCTTTTGGTGATTATCCGATGGAGATGTATTAAGAAAATCCATATTTTGATGAATACGATTTACGCAGAAGTGATTGACCAGCCGCTGCAGGACAGAAAATTTAATGGTGAGTCACACAATTATGTTTCATTCAAACATTCAATAGCCAACTGCAGAATCCATTTTTCCCTTTCGACACATCCTGTAGTTTTCTTCTAGATTTTCCAAAATTATCTATCTCTATTGTAGTTTGTGGTAATTATAGTATTGTTGTAACTGCATATGAAGATCGTGAATTTGACCGCCAAACAGTCATTTGTTACGAAAAATTTTGTCCGCCCTGCTGCATCTTTCTCAACCATTGTTTGCAATAGAGCAATCATTTACATTGACGAGGAAATATTTCAACCTAAATTTGAGTCAAATCTTTATTAATCAGACTCATATTATTCCCTTTTTGACTTACTATTATACATCCTATTACAATGGAACGCGGTAAGGTAGAGATAGTTTCGGCAGATGAGTTAAGTGAAGCAGATTCATCTTTCAACCAACAAGAAAGTCCGCGTTTCCCTCCATGGACGAGTTCACAGATCAATGCAATGATTTTGCCTCAAACTCGCAACATTTGTGATAATACACAGATGGCGACTTTAAATGACGAAATGTGGAATGGACGCGAGACTAGACCGTCAGCGCCATTGTTAACACCAATGTCAGAACCGAATATGAGACAAATTCAGCAATGTGACACAAATCGGACACAGGAAACTGACAAACTGGACCGACTATTAGAGTTATTTGCAGACATGAAACGAGACGTTAGTCAGAAAATTGACATATTAAACCATACTATGACCGAAAATTTTGAACGGTCGACAAAACAAATGACAGAATTAAATAACACCACTCAACAGCTCAGCCAGCGATTTGAGACACTGTCCGATCGAGTCACTAAACAGGAAGAAACCTTGGTCACATTCACACACGAAACAAAAAACAATATCAACCGATGTGAGACTCAGTTAACTCAAATAGTTAATGTGCAGCAGGAAGTGAACACTCGTGTGGAAGAGTTAGCTCAGGCCCACACTTCAGCTAGCTCCACCCAAGAAAAGCTGACTGAAGAAGTGGGAAATATTACCCAACAGCTCACAATGGTAGTTCTTGAACAAACCCACCTCAAAGAAAAGATAGAAAAATTAGAAGACCGAGCGGACCTCGCGTCACTAAACAACGACACCAACATTGCCGAAAGAATTGTACACGAATGTAAATTGTGTGACGACTATCTGGACAAAAAACTTGAAACAATTACACAGGACATACTTTCAAAAACAAAGACACATGTTAAAGACGGGCCAAAAACCACAGAAGACGAAGTGACAAAATTACGAGACAATGTTGTGCCGTGTTTGGCGATTGGTGCAAACGCATCGCTAGGAAATGACAAAACAGCTAAAACCATGGCTAATGACACAGACAGAACACCTATTGTGGAATCACCTATTTCCAATCAAAATTACAATGTGCCGCCTTCTTTTCCACCAAACGAGCAGCTTTTTCAAACGAACTGCATGTAAATATATATATTAATTGTGTAAAAAGGATCCAAACTGTAATAATTGTATTTAGTATATAGGTTTAGAAAGTAAGTGTTGTTTAAGATTATCCCCTATGGATGCACGTGGCCTTTCCAATGAAAATATACATGTATAATTGACATTTAGGTGTATCTATTCTATTGTATGCTAGCCTGCCACGCTAAATGTTTTAGCGTGACAGTCGAGGGGGCGATGTAGCGGGACTTTGAATTTCGCCGCGCTACATTCGTTCCCTCAGATAAAAATATCCCGTCGCAGCGGTGTGAGCGCTCGACGGCAGAGAAAATACCAAAATTGTAACCTTTTTTGTTTTACTATCCGTTTTCAATTGTCTCTTGTTAGCCGAAGCTGAAGGCAGACGTGATCTGATGCTGACGTAAAAAACTTAATAGCTAGTCTGATTGTAATGTGTAAACATTGTGGAAGTTATTATGAAATTCAGAGGATGGAGAGAAGCAACTAAAATAAATTGTATTTAAGATCAAGACGGTTTTGTATACATTAGAAACTCCTGGACGAGTGCAAGATTCCGGAGCAGACTTTTCACGCAAAATGGAGATTTTTGAAGACCTGGACGCCGCCCGAAAGAAGACAAGTTAACCTGGTAAAGAATGAACTCAAAGCTACGCCATTTCCCCCTGTAAGTTACATTTTGTTGTTCTCTGTTCTTTTTCAAAAAAATTTTGTAGTGGAAATTGGTTTAACTTTTGCTCAAAAACGCCACAAGGACCACCCCAACAATAGCTTTTCTGAATAACGAAGTCCGATAGATTTTCTGTAATACGAAGTCCGATTAGCTTTTCATTCTTTCCCTTTTTTCACGGTCATTAACGATTTAAAAAAAAAAAAAACCATTTTCACTTACGATTTTCTTCCCACATTTTCAACCTTTTTTTCTTTTTTTTTCTCTTCTATTTTTTTCTTTTTTATTAACCAATACAACTAAAATGATGATACCGGTTTTAACCGGTCTGTTATTCTCACTCTACTGACAGGTTGCAATGCTGCATCAGTTAAATAACACGCTGATGGGAAATACGGGCACGAATCAGTTATAGCAGAATGTAAAAAAGTGGTAGAGGTAATCTCAGCGAACATCTGTTTGTCACCGAGATGAAAGTGGGGACGCACAGTCAACGTACGAGTTGTCTTGGAAGACACGTCAAAGAAAGGCAAACAATGTTTATCGCATTGGTGTCTTTAGACGTAGCTTGTGACAGTATTGGGTGGAATACTCTCTTCGAAATAGATACTACAGGGAGTGAAAGCTTATTAAAAGTTACTTGTTGTATGAAAGGGAAAAATGTTTGAGAAGGGAGTGAGATAGGGTTGTAGCGTATCCTTTATGTAATTTAGTGTGTACAATGAGCAAGCAGTAAAAGAAACCAAGGAGGAATTTAGAGAGAGAATTAAAGTTCAGCAAGAAGAAACAAAAATTGTGAGATATTATAAGACTTCGAAGAACAGTTGATCTGGGTGGCTAGTGTCTTGAAAAGTTTCTAGATGAGTAAAAAAAAAAAATAAAAAAAAATAAAACAGTGGTAAATTGATGTAGTCTAAATAAATCGCACGACGTTAGGGAATTAGAGACTGAAATCAGATTCGGAAATTAGTCGATGACTTTTACTATTTGATGAGAAAAATAACTGATGGAGGCTCAATGTCACAGAGGTGTCCACAGCATGAAGTTATTATAACATTGTAGATGTATACAGCTCTAAAACTGCGCAACGTCATTAGCTTGTCTAAGCTGCTAAATTGTGTCTACCACTACTGTCTCGTTCTACATTATTTGGACAGTAGTCTTACCGGTCGAGCTATTTAGGCCAGATGGATTTAGCTACGAACACTACGCGATTGTCATTACGACTCGATCTCCAGAGCTGTTTCGTGGTCAGTGCGCTCTCGCGGCCATTGTGGGAACTACGGCGTGTCGCGGCCGCTGTGCAGTGCTGCCGTCTGGCGGAGAACTGGCTTACTACGAGTCCCAGTAAGGGCCGCTCCGGTGCTGCCCTCTGCATTCGAAGCGGTAATAGTGCGAACCAGAAGAGCGGCCGGCAGATGCCGCTGAGGCCCAGTTTACTGTGTGTGTGTGTGTGTGTGTGTGTGTGTGTGTGTGTGTGTGTGTGTGTGTGTGTCTCATATAAAAATGTCAATTATCTTGCGCGAGAAAATACCGTCCGGAACTTAATGGTGAGTCACTGACATATTTACTTTCAACATAAATTATATATTTCATTGTATTAACTTCATTAATACAGCGTATGAATGTAGTTTACTAGCGTAGGTGTCCGGAAAATGGGGGCGGTTTTGGTTGCCGGTTGTTTACGGGAAACTGTATCGTTGTTGGTAGCTTCTCAAACGCAACCACTGTTCAGTTATAGTTTGTTTAACTGCCAATTTGGGTATCGTTTTGGGAGGTTGGCCCAGGGCTAAACATTATCCGAAAAATACAGAACGTTTTGTATGAAACATATTTCCGGCATTTGACTGAGCAAAGAGCTTTATTTTACGTTTGTTTGTGGTGTCATCCACCGCAGCAGCTGTTAACATCCATTGTTATAAAGTATCTGTCTTGAGCTGACTGCAATGTAATTAAAAAGAATTACACTACACGCGTTTCGCTTTTATTTACAGAGCACCTGTGGTATTCTGTAAATTGGCTACACGCGTTTTTACATTTATTTTTTTGATTCTTTTGGGTTAAAAACAGTGCTTTCTTTATGAAGTTTGTCTGCAATCTGCTTACGGTGTTTCTTTCCATAGTCCGTGCCTTCCTCTGTTGTTAGCAGTTATTGATGTCGATAGGCTTCAGCTCACATCTGCAGTTTTTGTTATTTTGCGTTATTTCCTGCGCTGCCCTATTTATAACTGACTTTCTAAACTGTTTTTCATTCGCCACTGCCACAGTGTTTATGCCTATTCGTTTGTTTTCGTTCACGTTCTGATTGTTGCCAACCTATGAAACGATATTATATTGTCTTGTATGTACGTAGAGACGTGGAGGATGGTTTTTTTCCAAGGGGGGGGGGGGATCTCAGGGATGGCCCAGACAGTGACCATGGGACAGATCTGGCAGGAAATGGTAGTGGTAAATAGAGCCTGCGGTTATATTTGTACTTTTAATGTTGTATTAAATCGTCAATCAGTTTAAGGAGTCTGTGCTTTGCCAAGTTGATCTGATCATTTATGAGGGTTTTTTTTCTGTTATGGTTTTCTGTTATGGGTTTTTTGGATGTCGTAGTTCTCTTGTAAGTTGAAGTGTGTTTTGTTGTTTATCCTGATGATATCCATGTCTGTATCTCTGGTTGTTATTTTATGTTGGTGTGATTGTTGTCCAAAAGTTGAATGATTCGCCTTGTATTTCCATGCTCTTACATCTTCCTTCTATCTGGTGTCGAATGTCCATCTGGTTTCACCTATGTACCTTCCATCACATGTACTGCATTTCAGTTGGTATATTCCTGATTTCTGATACAGCTCAGTTTTTCCTATTGTTTTTGGGAAGTATTTCTGAATTGAGTTGTTGGTTTGTTTTTTGAAAATATTGGATATTTTGTGTGTGTGTTTGTGGTTGTATATCATTGTGTGCCATCGTTTAATTTCTGTTTCTTTCACACTTAGTGTTGTTTCTATTCTTACATTTTGTGTATTTGTTTGTGTGTGATTTTGCCCTTGTGTTGGTGACAGTTGGCTGTTTCTCGATTTTTCTCGTTCAGCTTTGTTACTGAGTTCTCTTTGTATCCATTGTTTGTGGCTATTTGTGTTATAGTCTTCATTTCTTTTTTTGTAATTGTCTGTATCTAATGGTACTGTGTTTAGTCTGTGGAGCATGTATCTAAGTGCTGAATGATTTTGAGAATTGGGGTGTTGTGATGTCTCGTGTATAATTCTGTCTGTTGTTGTCGGTTTTCAGTTTATGCCAAATGTCTGTTGGTTGTTTTGAATCTTTATGCTGATGTCCAAAACATTTAACTGCCTACTTCGCTCTTTTTCTATTGTAAAATGTATCTTATGAACAGAATTTATGTCTGTGTGTAACTGGTCAATTTTATTGTTTGGTTCATCTATCTGGCACATGATATCATCCATATATCTAATCCAGTATAGGATATTGTACCTATTTGGCATTATTTTGTTAAATATAATCTATTCTACGTGGTTCATAAATATGTTTGCAGTGGTTCCAGACACTGGAGATCCCATTGGTAATCCTTAACTTTGTAAATAGAATTCATTATTGAACTGAAAATAATTGTTCTGTTATTAGCTCTAGAAGCCTGACTTTCTTAGATATATTCATGTGGAAGTGTACTGTGTGTCTTAAGGTTTTGTTCTATAATGTTTATTGTTTGAGTTACTGGTATGTTGTAATGCATATTCTCTAAATCAAATGATAGGAGGGTGGCTGTGTCTGGATCTTGTATGTCTTCTATGTACTGAATCAATCTTGGTGGTGTTCCTTATAGTCCTCTTCTCGTAATTTGTAGTTTCCTGATAAGATACTCAACAAATATCTTGCAAGTGCGGAAGTGAAAGCGTTTGTATAATTCACAATAGATGTGAGAGGGAGATGTTTCTTGTATAGCTTTGGTTGGCACCGGAGGAAAGGTGCACAGGAATTTGTTTGTATCAGTTTTCCTTTTTCATTGTTTTCTATTGTATGTTCGATGTCTTTTAGAATGTTTCTCAGCATCGTTTGGAACCTGTTTGCTGGATCTGATTTTAATTGTATAATTTTATTTTTTGTGAGTATTGCTCTGTACTCACGAGAACGACTGTTTTTCCTTTATCTGCCTTTGTGATGATGGTGTTGTGTCCCTGTAGTTTCTTTCTAAGTTTTGTCGGTGTTATTGCATCTGTATTGTTTCGCTTTCTTCTGTTTTCTCCCATCTGTGTTGGTATGTTTTTGATTTCATTACGGACTAGCTCCCTCGTCAGACCAATGTTTACCTCACTTGTTTAGTTTCTGTTTTGCTGTGTGAGAATGCTTTCTCATTCAACTATGGGATTTTTCTATGTATCTTTCGTCTATATATGTGTGTGTGTGTGTGTGTGTGTGTGTGTGTGTGTGTGTGTGTGTGTGTGTGTGTGTGCGCGCGCGCTGACATTGTGTTTCAGGCATTTTCCGCGTAGATTTATTTCTTCTGTATACAAAATAGTGTCTGTGAGGTTGACCAGTCTTGGATAGAATTGGTGTTTTTCGCTGGACGGGTGCCATTTGTGGCTGTGTTGGGTGTTTGTATAGCTTCTAAATTTTCAGTGTTCCTTTTGAGTCTTTTTTTCATTTTTTATGATATTTATTTTATATTACTGCCGTGATTTCGGTCGTAATCCATTATCAACTACAAAAACTTTTGGTATAAGATTGATTGAACTGGGTGTCCCAGGGTATAAGTAAGTGCAAATTCACAAAAGCTTTATCAGTTGCCCAATCCTATAAAATGTGCGACAGGGATCGAAGAAAGGTTTAAATCTAACCTAAAATTATTTCTCCTGGTCAATTGCTTCTATTTCATGGACGTATTTCTATTTAAGAATTGGTATTGCGAAAAAACTTGTTTTTTAGTGGCATGAGAACTAGTAAAAAGTATACTAATTATTGTCAACACTAACCGTGTATTTGAGAAGAAAAACTTTCTTGCCAAGGTCGTTGATAATAACTTCAGTTCTCGACATCTGGTTTCGGTAATCTGTGTTACCAACTTCAGATCGCGACAGACACGTTATTGCATAATGTCTTAAAACAGCAGTAAGAGTAGTATTTCTGATGAACTGGCAGTTACGTTGCAGAAAGTAGACAGATGCACCGGCATGCCAAAATTAAAATATCTGTATTCACAGTTAAGTCTTGCGGTTCCCTGGTTGCAGTCATGTGCTCTGTTGTTGTCGTAAGTGGGATAAGGCAGATGTACGTCGTAAATAACTGTGAATACGGCTGTTTTTAATTTTGACGTGCGCGGTGCATCAGTCTTCTGGTCTCTTAAAAAATGGTACCTGTCAGTTCTTGAGAAAGACTGCTGCCGGCCGGAGTGGCCGAGCGGTTTTAGGCGCAACAGTCTGGAGCCGCGCGACCGCTGCGGTCGCAGGCTCGAATCCTGCTTCGGGCATGGATGTGTGTGATGTCTTTAGGTTAGATAGGTTTAAGTAGTTCTAAGTTCTAGGGGACTGATGACCTCAGAAGTTAAGTCCCATAGTGCTCAGGGCCATTTGAACCATTTTTGAAAGACTGCTATTACCGACGATTTAAGAAATATGCGATAACCTGTCTGTCAAGCTCTCAAGATGGTAACACTGTTTACCGAAACCGACTACCCAGAATATAGATTCTTATTAGCGATCTTTGCAAAGAAGTTTATTTCGTATGATCCATTTACAGATCGCCCCCTTGCGGCTCAAAATGAGTAAACCAATCAGTCCATATCCTCCTTTCCTCTCTCTTTACTCATCTCCTCTCCACACCTTCTCTCGTCCATCTCCTTCCTTTTCGCTTCTCAGTCCATCTCCTTCCTCTTCGTTACTCACTCCTTCCTCTTCGTTACTCACTCCTTCCTCTTCGTTACTCACTCCTTCCTCTTCGTTACTCACTCCTTCCTCTTCGTTACTCACTCCTTCCTCTTCGTTACTCACTCCTTCCTCTTCGTTACTCACTCCTTCCTCTTCGTTACTCACTCCTTCCTCTTCGTTACTCACTCCTTGCTCTTCGTTACTCACTCCTTGCTCTTCGTTTCTCACTCCATCTCCTTGCTCTTCGTTTCTCACTCCATCTCCTTGCTCTTCGTTTCTCACTCCATCTCCTTGCTCTTCGTTTCTCACTCCATCTCCTTGCTCTTCGTTTCTCACTCCATCTCCTTGCTCTTCGTTTCTCACTCCATCTCCTTCCTATCCCTTACCTCTGTCCTCTTCCTCTTTCTTTTGTCTGTCCATCTGCTCCCGCCACATCTGCCTATCTGCTCTCCTTTCTCCTCTCTCCTCTCTACATCTCCCTGTCCCCTCTAAGCCTATCTCCACCTCCCCCTCTATCTCCTGCTCCCCCCCCCCATCTATATCCTCATCTCCCCTCTCTCACGCCTTTTCTTCCTCTTCCCCCTCCTTGCTCTCTCTGTCCAACTACCCCTACCACTACATCTGTGCATCTCCTCCAGCCCCCTATTCACGTCCATCTCCTGCTTCCCCTGTAGACTGACGCATTCCACACCGCTTCGATAAAAGAATGGCTGAACAGACGTTTGGAACTTGTAACTAACTGGACTAATCAAATGGACGTTAGCACTTCCATATAACTCTAAGCGGTCTTTGTAATTCTTGTACATGCAGATCAGCAACCACTCACATTCGGGATGTTAGCAGTTGGAATCTACCGCGCAGATTAGAGTCTCTCTCGCACAGTTTCCACTGAATCGAGTACTAGAAATTCCAGGGTGGTCCCTTTGAGAACTGAACTGCCAGAATTCCACCCCACCCGTTGTTTTTTTTTTCCGATGGCAGCTAGCGTTTTGTGTCTAATGTCACCGGGACACTGGACACTTTAAATCTTCGCCTCCACGTGCTAAGAAGCCCCTGTGTTGACAGCGGGCCTGTAAAGGGCGTGGGATCGCATTCCGCGCGGTATCTCTACGCGGTGCGGCGGTCCTCAAGTTAATTCCCGCCGCATTGTTCGACCCTCGGTGGAAACGTCCAAGCGCTCCTGGAATTCTGCGGTGCGTGGGCGTAGCTGTCTGCAGAAGGGCTCAACTGCGGCAGCCGGCCGGGTGGGAGCCAGCGTGTTTGCACACAGAGGCGCGTCTCAGCGCTCTAGTCGCAATTCGACGAAAATTGCTGTCTCGTAAGGATGGCGTAACGCTGTAGAGAAAGCCACAGAAAGACATTTAGCTGCGTTTACATACGACAGTTATTGTGTAATTTTTATGTCGGACAGAAATTGTGTCTGATGTTCTAGCAGTAGTGTACACCAGAAGATCCTGAGGAAGATCCCAGCAGAGGGGTCGAAACGTCCACCATTTTAGAAGGAACATGACGCGGCCTAATAACACAGGAGATTTTAACTTCGGTCTCATTATTCCTCGCAACAAATCGGTGCATTTGGCTGCAGACAAGATCTGTTGCGTTCATGTTGGGAGGTAACGGTGGCAACCGTAAAAATTTAGCGTTAGTGCGGTGTGCTCGATGCTGCGAAAATGATTGTTTTTCATGTATCCACGACGGTTAGGACTCTGGCATGTCAGAGAACACATTTGTTGTATAAAACAATGGATCTAGTGCAAATAGAAAGTATGTCTTTTCATTTTCGTCCTAAAAATTTAATTTCTTATGTTTTCTTAGTTTAAATAATCTTTATTAACATATCGATAGTTAAGGATTGAAAACTGGAATTTTTGCAAGCAGCATGTAATTTCAGACAAGAAGACGTACATTTTTATCTAAAATGATCATTGGAAATGTGCTAGCAGATATTTGACGAATTTTACGTTTAAAAGATGTAGGTTTTCCGAATTGAACGAAAGATTGTAACAACCAGTGCGATATTTGAACCCACGATCATTCTGTTACTACTGGATTACCATTCTCCAACGCTGCCGATTCATTCATCTACTCATCACGTATTTCCAAGTTCTCGACTTTAATAAATACTCTTCCTCGCTAAAGATTAAACCTGAATTTTCCGTAAACTTACAACCTACTTCTCGGCACTTTTTAGCCGTGTTCCAGCGCAGGTTTCACGACGGTGCAGGAAACAGCGTCAGCCATTTTCACACCGCGTATCAACAGCACGACAATGAGAGCGCAACAATACAATAACAGCGAATGTGCAAAATTTTTGAAGTAAACGCAGCGTAGCTAAAGCGTGATTAAGAAAAACCTTGATGGGTGTTCTTGTTACATTTCACCCTCTTTGGTGTATGGTGGATCAATCATTTCTTTGTGCGTTGTTCTTTTCTTAGGGCCCAGTATTTCATCATTCTTTGTGATCTAGTTTTCCTCTCTTCTTCGGAGATGAAGGGTTTGGACTTTTGTGTAGATTTGTCTTGGAACCTTATATGTTCATCTTCAGTAATTAATTTAGCTCTTCGATCAATAAGTGAATTTTCTGAAGTCTTTAATTCTACTAGGTCTTTCTCAGTATCTTTAAAAAAAGTTGGGTTTCGTTTTGCGGTTACGGAAAAAGTCAAAGATTTGTTTAGTTAATCTGTTGGAATTCTTTCTGAGAAGGTGACCATAAAAATTTATCCTCCTCTTTCGCATAGTATCTGAAAGTTTCTCAATTTTCTTGTGGAGAGTTTCATTTTTTATGTATGTAATCTTATGGTCTTGAAATTTTGATTATATGATTTTTCTTTCAATTTTTCTTTCCTTCAGCTCAAATTCCTCCATTCGGCCTTTGAAATTCATGTTTGGTGTTTCTGCTGCATACAGTGCTTCTGTCTTACTCGCTGTCCTGTAATATGTAATTTTGGACCCCCATGAAAGGGATTTTTTTGTTGTATGTATTTTTTGTTAGTTGGAAGGCCAGTTCAACTTTGTTTTTTCTGGGTTCCATTGCTTTGCTTTCTCTAGCATTCCAACTCATCCATTCTCCGAGATATTTCAATTCTTTTACTATTTCAGTATTCTGTTCTTTAACTTTGAGGTATTTACATGAGTTCTTGATGTCTGTCAATATCTTAGTTTTTTCAAAGGAGTTGTGAAGGCCTATTTTAGCTGCCTGTTTCTTTAGTTCATGGATTTGCTTCCGTGCTTTCCTTTCTTCCATTGTTTCAGCAAACAGGGCCATATCATCTGCAAAAGCAATGCAGTTTACTTTAAGGTTCTTCTTTTTGCAACCCAGTCTTATACCACTATTAATATTTGTGTTCCATTCTCTGACTACTTTTTCAAGCGCACAATTGAACAGCAACGGCGAGACACCTTCCCCTGTCGCACTACCGTTTTTATTTCAAAGGCTTCCGATAATTCGCCAATAAATTTAACTTTCTAAAGTGTATTTGTAAGGGTCGCTTTTATAATATTAATTGTTTTCTTATCCTAACCCATTTCTTCCAGGACTGATAACAGAGATTCTCTATCAGTCGAATAATATGCGTTTTTTTTTTTTAATCAATGAAGGAGATTACGTATGTCTTTGCTCTTGATTTTTGGTATGCCGTAATGTTTTTGAGATTCAGTATTTGTTCCGAACATGATGTACCCTTTCTAAAACCTCCCTGGTATTCCCCGATTTGCGCGTCCAATTGCGGCTCTGCTCTGTTCAAAAGGACTTCAGAAAGGTGTAGCAGTCATATTCCTCTGTAATTTTTGTGGTCTGTCTTCAGACCTTCCTTGTGGATAGGGTGGATGAGAGCTGTTCTCCATTCTGCGCGGATCTCTTCTTCTTTCCGGATTTTATCGAAAACACACTGAAGGGATGTAATTGCATTTTTGTCAGCCTTTTTCCATAATTCGGCCACTATTTGGTTTTCACCGGACGCTTTGTTGTTTTCAAGTCCTGAAATGACCTTCTGTAGTTCTTCAGTCGTCGGTGGTTCTGAATCCGGCTTCTCGCGGTTGTTTGGGATGGATTCAAATTTTTCAAGGATGGGTTCACAGTTCGAGAGTTTCTCAACGTAGCCTGCACGTATTTTGCAATTTTCCGCGTTATTGAGAGCGATGGTCCCATTTACATATCTAAATTGGAGGGTGGGTGCTTTGTATCTTGATAACCTTTATTTGAAAGTTCTGTAAAAGCTTCTTGTGTTGTTTTTAGTAAATTCTTCATCAATTTGGAGGAGAGTTTTGTTTTCACATGTCTTCTTAATCGTTTTTATATTTTTATCTACCAGTTTTCTAACTGTAATGAAATTCAATCTTTCTTCTTGATGGGTCTTCATACATCAGAATATCTTAAAGTTTCATTTAACGTAAGTCGGTAATAAGATACCTAATACATAAGTAGGAGCTACTTTCAAGAGCGTTACACCACCAGTGTAAGTGTGTTACGGCTTCTGACCAATCGTGGCGTTTGTGTCTGTTGCAATCAGCTTTACGCTTATGACCAACAAAGCCTACTACCAGCGATACGTGTCGACACATTCAGATCAACAGATCCTAGTAGTACTTAATTTCCAAGTTCAACTCGTCCGACAGGTACGGTTAAGGTTGAGGGCTTGTCTGCTTGTACTTTGCAGCCACTGACCAAGTTTCGAGTTAATGTGGGCGTTTTCGGCCAACGTCTCGCAGTCAAAATGAGAAGTCTCTCTTCCGGACTTTGGTAAAAACGTGGGAAGAAAATTTTTGCAGGTCGTGCTACTGGTTAAGTCTGGAGGGTGAGCAATCCCCAGATCCTGCTTCTCATAGCTACAGTAATCTGGACTAGGTTGCTTCGGATCGTGGATTTCTCGAATCGTAAAGTAATTCTGAACAATTTTTAAATCTACAGCCGCCAAAAACCTTAGCACCTTACACACTGACTTAAACTGCTTTTTCACCTAGAATGAGATTTTCACTCTACAGCGGAGTGTGCGCTGATATGAAACTTCTTGGCAGATTAAAACTGTGTGCCGGACCGAGACTCGAACTCGGGACCTTTGCCTTTCGCGGGCAAGTGCTCTACCTCTGAGCTACCCAAGCACGACTCACGCCCCGTCCTCACAGCTTTACTTCTGCCAGTACCTCGTCTCCTACCTTCCAAACTTAACAGAAGATCTCCTGCGAACCTTGCAGGACTAGCACTCCTGAAAGAAAGGATACTGCGGAGACATGGCTTAGCCACAGCTTGGGGGATGTTTCCAGAATGAGATTTTCACTCTGCAGCGGAGTGTGCGCTGATATGAAACTTCCTGGAACGAGAGCTTCTGTAAAGTTTGGAAGGTAGGAGACGAGGTACTGGCAGAAGTAAAGCCGTGAGGACGGGGCGAGAGTCGTGCTTGGGTAGCTCAGTCGGTAGAGCACTTGCCCGCGAGAGGCAAAGGTCCCGAGTTCGAGTCTCGGTCCGGCACACAGTTTTAATCTGCCAGGAAGTTTCTTGCTTGTTCACCTATTCAACAACAATTACCGTACTGTAATTTTCTCTTAATGCTTACATAATGTTCTGCGTACTTCGGGAATAATGAGGCATATTTCACATTTTGCTATTCTGAATAAACAATTTAAGCTTGCGTAAGAATGACAAGTGAACATATAACGTTGATTTTCAAACAGTACACTTTTATTAAACATTTCATGAAATGAACTACTGATTCATCAAATGGTATAGGTACTTCCTTATCCAATATATAATAAACTATCAGCCTCGATTGCGGTAATGAAACCAACCTTTACCTAGGTTTCAGCCCAAGTAATTGAGCCTTCTTCAGAAGATAAACCTGATTTTATAATATGTCTACGAGGGCATGGTCTAGAAATAAAATTAAAACATGCCCTCGTAGACATATTATAAAATCAGGTTTATCTTCTGAAGAAGGCTCTATTACTTGGGTTGAAACATAGGTAAAGGTTGGTTTCATTTCCGCAATCGAGGCTGATGGTTTCTTATATTAGATGGTCACGATTGCTGACTGGGCTGCAATGTTGGAAGTACCAAAATTTGCTTATCCGATGCTAAACGTCGCAAAGGTAGGAACAGGTCTTTCTGTTACGCTAATAGCTGAATTTTGTATCTTGCTTCGATATAAGTGGACCAATTTTACAAGCAAGATTTTAGAAATCAGGTGCTTCTTTCCTTAAAAAAAAAAAAATTCGAAAACTGTGCTGTATTCGCAATACGGAGCTCCGATATTAATCGACTGTACGCACTTGAATCTTCATCTCAAAAACAAACCTCGAAACCACACACAACGTGTTTTGTTCTTCTCTGACATCTAACACACACGCCGCGATTTTGCGTTCAGATGTTTTCAACGTGGCTAGTAGAATGAAAAAAATATACGACACAGGACACATTTGCGTGTATTATGCAATAACTGTCGGATGTAAACATACCCATACGGGTCATACATTTGTTATAAACTACAGCATTTCGAGAACTGCCAGTACATACCCATAACATAAATATCTACTCATTTCTGTCAGTATGTAAATAGTCAAAACGAATTTGTGTCCGGCGCTTCAGATATATTTCCGCAGAAGAAAGTTAGATGTAAAGGTATCTTCAGGATGTATGAGTTGCTATCTCACTACCATCTGTAGTCGCGCACTACATTTGCTAATGTATCCTCATTTTTGTATTCCGTGCCGAAAATGGAGCAATTACAAAAAAGGTGGACATGATACCGAAGCACTCGTCGAGAAGGGAGTGAGATGGGTTTGTAGCCTAGCCGCCATGTTGACCAAATTTAGCAAGAAGTAAAGGAAACGGAGGCGGTATTTTCAAAGGGAATTAACGTTTAGGAAGACGAAATAAAAATTTGGAATTTGGCGATTACATCTTAACTCTATCAAGCACAGTTAACGACTTGGAAGATCCGTTGAGCTGAGTCCACAGTGTCTCGAAAAGGAGTTATAAGGTTGACAACAACAAAAGTAAAACCTAATGTAGTCGAATTATGTAAGATGATGCTCCGAGATTTGTGTTAGAAACTAAAAGTAGCTAATAACTTCTGATAAAGAGAAGATGGTCGAAGTGGAGGATATAAAAAAGCAGACTGGCTGTAGCACGAAAATCACTTTTGAAAAAAGGCATTTGATAACATCGGATACAAATTTAAGTGCTGGGAAGTCTTTTGTCCAGGTAATTCTGTAGAATGTAGCCTTGTTCAAAGAAGAGGAGAGTAGAACCTAACGAAACGTGGTGCTACAAAAAAAAGAGAATTAGACTGGGTAACTAGTGGGGGTGGGGGAGGGGGGGGGACGAATTGGAGGAGAAAAAAAATTATAGCAAAGTTTGACTAGAAGAAGCGATCAGTTGGTAGAACACGTTCTGAGACAGCAACGAATCACAAGTTTAGTACTTAAGGAAAGCGTGGGGAGTGAAAATCGTAGAGAGAGACAAGGAGATGTATACAGGTAGCAGATTGAGAAGGACGTAGGTTGCAGTAGTTATTCGGAGATGAAGACGCTTGCACAGGATAAAGCAGAATGGAGAGCTGCATCAAACCAGTCTTCGGACTGAAAATAATATAATAATAATAATAATAATAATAATAATAACCCCCGTGGAGGCCTCCGGGAAAAGAATAGGCCTCCGGTATGTTCTGCCAGTCGTAAAAGGCGACGAAAAGAACAAACCACTAATAGGGCTAACCCCCCCTTTTAGTGTGATTAGTTGGTTCAGGACAGAACTAAAGAAGCCTCGGACAAGCGCCGTCATGGTCGGGGACGACGCTTGAACCCTATGCCCGCCCACAATGGTAACGACACTGCTAGCCAACTGGAAAATGATTTAAATCCAAATAGAGGTGTTTTGCAGGATATGCTTCCTGCAACCACCCTAGAAGGAAAACAAAGACAGAGGATGAGATGGTCAGATGAAGTTAATCGACACCTCATGTTCTGTTATTACCGAGCAACAAACCTAGGAACCAACACAACTGGATACAGATCACAAGTATACACAACATTTATTACCAGATACCCAGAATTAAAATTTTTAACAGAACAACGACTAGCTGATCAGATCCGTGTAATAATCAAAAATAACAGGATACCCCAGTCAGAATTAGAAAACATCAAACAGCAAGTACAACAAATACTGGCCGGCCGCAGTGGCCGTGCGGTTAAAGGCGCTGCAGTCGGGAACCGCAAGACCGCTACGGTCGCAGGTTCGAATCCTGCCTCGGGCATGGATGTTTGTGATGTCCTTAGGTTAGTTAGGTTTAACTAGTTCTAAGTTCTAGGGGACTAATGACCTCAGCAGTTGAGTCCCATAGTGCTCAGAGCCATTTGAACAAATACTGGAACAAAATAATGTGCAATCAGAAGAAGAAGAAAATACAGTAATGGACTCAAACATCCCAGAGCAAACAAACAAAGAACAACACGCACCAATTAAACAGTCAGAGGAAAACGAAATCTTAAGACAGCCACCAGAACAAGCACACATAGAACACGAAGTGACACACATGTTAGATACAGAAGAAAAATTTCAGCTGACATATATAGAATACAAAGACACAAATACAGACACTAGACCATTCTTGCATAGACCACCAAATAACCCACAAGTCC
Source organism: Schistocerca nitens (assembly GCF_023898315.1). Classification (NCBI taxonomy): domain Eukaryota; kingdom Metazoa; phylum Arthropoda; class Insecta; order Orthoptera; family Acrididae; genus Schistocerca; species Schistocerca nitens. The sequence continues at coordinate 76,292 of NW_026045996.1, read as the reverse complement.
AAACAACAATAACAACTATCAACACAATCATACACAACAAAATAAATGAAAATACAACAATGGAAGAGTTACAACTACTGGTTTATGTAGGAGCACTCACTACACTAAATATACACACTAGGCAGAGATCAGAACCAACCAACACACAGAAGAAACCCACAAAACCAGCATGGCAACACAGGCTACAGATCAGAATAGAAAAACTGAGAAAAGACATCGGACAGCTAACACAATTTATAAGAAATGAAATATCAGACAAAAAACGAAAAAGGTTAGGTAAAATCTCACAACAAGAAGCAATAGAGCAATTAAATGAAAAGAAGCAGAAGTTACAAGCGTTGGCCAAACGACTTAGAAGATACAAAAAAAGTGAAAATAGAAGGAAACAAAACCAAACATTCAACACAAACCAAAAGAAATTTTACCAGACAATAGATAACACGCACATTAAAATAGGCAATCCACCAAACATAAGACATGGAACACTTCTGGAGCAACATATGGTCAAACCCGGTACAACATAACAGGCATGCACGGTGGATACAAGCAGAAACAGACTCATACAATATGATACCACAAATGCCTGAAGTGATAATTTTGCAACATGAAGTCACCCGAGCAATTAATTCTACGCACAATTGGAAAGCCCCTGGAAATGATAAAATAGCAAATTTCTGGCTAAAGAAGTTCACCTCAACACATTCACATCTAACTAAATTATTTAACAGTTACATTGCAGACCCATACACATTCCCTGATACACTTACACATGGAATAACCTATCTGAAACCTAAAGATCAAGCAGACACAGCAAACCCAGCTAAATATCGTCCCATAACATGCCTACCAACAATCTATAAAATATTAACTTCAGTCATTACACAGAAATTGACACATACAACAGAGAACAAAATTATAAATGAAGAACAAAAAGGCTGTTGCAAGGGAGCACGAGGATGTAAAGAGCAACTGATAATAGATGCAGAGGTGACATATCAAGCTAAAACTAAACAAAGGTCACTACACTACGCATACATTGATTACCAAAAAGCTTTTGATAGTGTACCCCACTCATGGTTACTACAGATATTGGAAATATACAAAGTAGATCCTAAATTGATACAGTTCCTAAACATAGTTATGAAAAACTGGAAAACCACACTTAATATCCAAACAAACTCTAATAATATCACATCACAGCCAATACAGATTAAGCGTGGAATATACCAAGGAGACTCATTAAGCCCTTTCTGGTTCTGCCTTGCTCTGAACCCACTATCCAACATGCTAAACAATACAAATTATGGATACAATATTACTGGAACATACCCACACAAAATCACATTTGCTATACATGGATGATCTAAAACTACTGGCAGCAACCAATCAGCAACTCAACCAATTACTAAAGATAACAGAAGGATTCAGCAATGATATAAGTATGGCTTTTGGAACAGACAAATGTAAGAAAAATAGCATAGTCAAGGGAAAACACACTAAACAAGAAGATTACATATTGGATAACAGCGACTGCATAGAAGCGATGGAAAAAACAGATGCCTATAAATATCTCGGATACAGGCAAAAAATAGGAATAGATAATACAAATATTAAAGAAGAACTAAAAGAAAAATATAGACTAACAAAAATACTGAAAACAGAATTGACAGCAAGAAACAAGACAAAAGCTATAAATACTTATGCCATACCAATATTGACCTACTCATTTGGAGTAGTGAAATGGAGTAACACAGACCTAGAAGCACTCAATACACTTACACGATCACAATGCCACAAATATAGAATACATCACATACATTCAGCAACAGAAAGATTCACATTAAGCAGAAAGGAAGGAGGAAGGGGATTTATCGACATAAAAAAACCTACATTATGGACAGGTAGACAATTTAAGAAAATTCTTTCTAGAACGAGCAGAAACTAGCAAAATACACAAGGCAATCACTCATATAAATACATCGGCTACACCACTGCAATTTCATAACCACTTCTACAACCCTTTAGATCACATAACATCAACAGATACGAAGAAAGTAAATTGGAAAAAGAAAACACTTCATGGCAAGCACCCGTATCATCTAACACAGCCACACATCGATCAAGACGCATCCGACACATGGCTAAGAAAAGGTAACATATACAGTGAGACAGAAGGATTCATGATTGCAATACAGGATCAAACAATAAACACCAGGTATTTCAGCAAGCATATTATTAAAGATCCCAATACCACAACAGATAAATGCAGACTTTGTAAACAACAAATAGAAACAGTAGATCACATCACAGGTGGATGTACAATACTAGCAAATACAGAATACTCCAGAAGACATGACAATGTCGCAAAAATAATACATCAACAGCTTGCCTTACAACATAAACTTATAAAACAACACGTTCCTACATACAAGTATGCACCACAAAATGTACTGGAGAATGATGAATACAAATTATACTGGAACAGAACCATTATAACAGATAAAACAACGCCACATAACAAACCTGACATCATACTCACCAATAAAAAGAAAAAATTAACACAACTAATCGAAATATCCATACCCAATACAACAAATATACAAAAGAAAACAGGAGAAAAAATTGAAAAATACATCCAAGTGGCTGAGGAAGTCAAAGACATGTGGCATCAGGATAAAGTTGACATCATACCAATTATACTATCAACTACAGGAGTCATACCACACAATATCCACCAATACATCAATGCAATACAGCTACATCCAAACATATATATACAATTACAGAAATCCGTAATTATTGATACATGTTCAATTACCCGAAAGTTCCTAAATGCAATATAACATGTACCGTACAGCAAAAAGGAAGTGACGCTTGATAAAGGTCCGCGTCACTCCATTCTTAACCAGACTTAACGTCTGAGAAGGTAGGGATGATGATAATAATAATAATAATAATAATGTACCTGGTAAAAACCACTGTGTAACTTCACTTCGAGAAAGGGGATGTTCAGGTACTTAATCATTGTTGCATTCAGTCAGATGTTGATAAGATTTAGAAACAGTGCAAAGATTGGCAACTTATTTTTAATGTTCACAAATCGGCGATTGCTCAGTTGAGAAAGTGCAGTAAAGTAGTATGCTAAGACTGCAGTATGAGTCAGTCATAATTGGGATGGGCCACCTGATACAAATGCCTCGGTGTAACGATTCAGTAGGGATATGAAACGACCACATACGCACAATGTGGGTGGAGCAGGAGCGAGACTGCGGTTTATTGCCAGCTTACGAGAGAAGAGGACAGCTCACAAAACACTCGTCCGACCCACTGTAGAATGTTGCTCAAGCATGTGGGACCTGTACGAAATAGGAGCAAGACGGGATATTCAACGTATACAGAGAAGGGCAGCACGAATCCACACATGTCTGTTTGACTCACGCCAACTATCCCGTGAAAAGCTGCTGACAAAGTTTCAAGAACCAGTATTACGTGGGAATCTGGGAATACACTAAAACTTTCTATACATTGCTCTCTGAAGGGGCGAGTGGGCAGGGTTATGTTAATTGTAGCGCGTTTGTGTTACCATGCTGAGTACCGTCTGCCATGCACTTCCCTCTGGTTCGCAGAATACACTTTTCGATGTAGATCTAAATATTCGGTTTTTTTTCTCCGCTAGCCGTAGTTCACATTGTGAACAATTTCATATCGTGTGTTTACATCCATTTCAGAGTTCGATATTAGATTTAATTGTCTCACTGGCGCAGCTGTGTCTCGTTGAGCTGAAGGCCGATCGCGGGAGGGAATCTTGTGACGTTTTTTTTTTCTGACCACGTGACCACCTCGCGCAGTTACAATACTTGTACGTCTTCTGGCGAGCATTGTTCGGTGGGCCGCCATTGAGCCCTTTGTCTGGGGAGCCCTCGACCTTGGCTGGGCCGGCTCCCTGCGGCGTCAGCAGGGGACGCAGTCTGCCTCTGACGTCACGCGTCGGGGAGCAGGGAAAACCAGAAGGCAGCACCACCGAGATGGGTCAGGACGAAGCAGTTCCGTAAGGGGTGCGCCTTCTGTGTGCGCAACCCGACCAACAGCGATGTCTTGTAGCTTGCATGCACTGTAGGCGTACCCAATTGCGAATTGTACGTGATTCAAACGTGGTTTACAATGGAGAGAATATAAGCAAACACAATGGAAAGAGCATTCGCAGACATTTCGCCAGCGATCATTACCATTCGATCACATTCGGGAACAACCGATTACACTGGAGGTAACGGAAGAGAATACGAGAGAACAAACGCTGCGTTTTTTTTTTTTTTTTTTTTTTTTTTTTTTAGTGAACACACAGGACACAACACTATACAGGGTGACGAATTTAAAACTGTTCTCGGAACAACTACAAATCGGTTTTAAAAAAGTTAAAATAAAAATTTGCCACCTCGAAGGGTGTCAACCGACGAGACCAAACTCGATCCATTGCCAGAGATATGTGGGGGGGGATTTAGTTAAACTCGATATCTTACGTAGGATTCCCCATTTTTTACTGCAGATCAGATTCTCCCGGAGGAAATACATAACTTCTGTATTTAAAAATTTTTTCGTTGCGTGTCATGGTGCTGTAATCCAAAAAATCGAAAGTGATTAAAAGCCGTTGAAAAATCTCAAGAAATATACGTCAGGGACCCAGGATATTACAAAGGCAGTTACTCTTAAATCTTTCATAACAAACCACTTTTTGTATAGCAAACAAACTTGTTTCTCCAGATTATAGTACACTATTTTCTCCATACTGTTGGTGTAGTTTCTTTCACAAATGTTACTGGAATGCAACACAGTTGCAGCAGTTCTTTAGTTTTCTTACGAGCGAATTAAAAATTAGTTTTGGCATTATCCGAGAACTCGGAAAGAAATTGCAGTAATAACGTGGAGACATCTTTTTTTTTCTATGAAATCCTGTACATCATTAGTTATATTAGAAGAACCGCCTTCCTTATCTCCTGCGATCCTAATGTGATGTGTGTGTTTCTTGAGATACCATTCTGAAACAGTTTTTAACCCATTTTGTTTTTTCATTTACGGTATCACGTATCAGGCAACGAAAAATTGTTATGTATTTTTCTCGGATCCGCAATACAAACTTGGGGTACCAATTTAAGATTTCAGTTGACCAAATCCCTCCTCCTGCAATGAGGAAGAAGGGTTGAGTTAGATGTGACTGAATTTCACGCTTCGCGACGAAGGCCATCCTGATGCATGAGGGAGTCGTCAGGTTGTTAATGGAGGGCAGCATCCCGGTGTGTGTGTGTGGGGGGGGGGGGGGGGGGGTAAAAAGCGCAGAGGGAGACAAAGCGATTGACTACAGTGATCAGGCCCGAGTGGATGTAGGCTGCAGTAGTCGTCGAGCAGATGATCAAAACTATAGGCCTATATCTCTGACAGCGATCTGTTGTAGAATTTTAGAACAAGTTTTTTGCTCGCCTATCATGTCATTTCTGGAAACCCAGAAAGTACTCTGTAGAAATCAACATCGATTCCGGAAACAGCGATCTTGTAAGTGGAATGGAGACACTTGAGTTTTTGAGGGGTTTTCCTTCAGGTAGTTGCTATCGTAATAGTGCATTAAGACCTGTTGTGTATTTTCCTTCCACCTCCTCAAAAGTTCTACCTTCTGCAGCAAGTGCTGTGTCATCTGTGAAAATGAAGCATCTTGTGGCAGGACTAACTGGTTGGTCATTACTGTAAACATTATACAACACTGGGCCCAGTACACCTCCTTGCGGGATACCATTTCTCTGTCGTCCATCAGCTCATCATGTTTCAAAGAGTAACAAAGAAATGTCTATTTTGTAGCAGACTTTCGTGGTTCCAAGGTCTGATGAATCCAGATACCTGCATTGTTGTGTCAATGGGAAGACATGAATCCGTCATCTTCCAAGAGAACAACTCCTCGACGCCTGTACTGCGGGGCAGAGACAAGATGGCGGCGGCTCCACTACTCTCTGGGCAACATTCACGAGGCCATGCGTGGGTCCAGTGGAATTAGTGCAAGACACCATAGGGCCAACAAGTTTTGTACACTGGTTGAAGACAACGTACACGCCTTTGAGACGATCAGGTTTCCCACCGGCGGCGACATTACGGTGCGCCACGCCACAAGGCAGGGAGTGTGAGACTGATGTGCTGGCCCACAAACTCAACAGATCTCAACCCAATCGAACAGTCTGGGATGTGATTGAACGTAGCGTAAGAGCTCATCATCCCCTCCCCGGAATGTACGGGAAATGGGTGACTTGAGAGTGCGCGTATGGTGTCAGCGACCTACCAACACCTCACTGGTTCCATGCCACGAAGCGTCGCCGCTGTTACCCTTGGCAAAGCTGGACATACTGCCTACTACGTTGATGGTAATAATGTTCTGGCCGATCAGTGCGTAACCAGTCCTCTTCCTATGGAGTGCGGGCTGTTTGTGAAACCCGAGTACAGATGCTTGCATTCCCTTGAGACAGCTGGCCGTTTTGGCGTTAAGGGGGGACTTGCTGTAAGTCGTGCCCGGCTGCTGCTTCTAAAGAAAAGCTGGACATCTCAGCCGACGTCGCTGCCTGACGACGCGAGGCTGGACGTAGAACTGGGCGGTGAAGCGAACGCTACTGACGCGGCGGGGCTGGGGGAATATGGCCGCCGCGAGTTGGCAACACTGCCCGCCCATGGAGGTAGAATAAGGGGAGATGGCGCTACAGACTTTCGCTGTACGTTGTTTCGAAGCCAGTCGGCGCAGACTGCCGCCATCTTGGATCCCCCAAAACATTAGCAGACGAGTGTCTACAATTGCTTCTTGTTCGTTATTTCTGTCGTGTGCACGCGATATTTGTTTTATACGGTCAATGTCACACAGTTTTAGTGTACAACACAGCAACTCCAAACGTTTTTCTGGTCTTAAATGAGTATTCGGTACAGTAATACCACACGAAAATATTACGCTTCTGGCCTCAGAACTGTAATTCCTTTTGTGTTCATACACTTCGAATAACCGAGAAGAGAAGTATGTGCTATGAAAAGCGTGCTTTCGTAATCCATTTCTACACTCCTGGAAATTGAAATAAGAACACCGTGAATTCATTGTCCCAGGAAGGGGAAACTTTATTGACACATTCCTGGGGTCAGATACATCACATGATCACATGATCACACTGACAGAACCACAGGCACATAGACACAGGCAACAGAGCATGCACAATGTCGGCACTAGTACAGTGTATATCCACCTTTCGCAGCAATGCAGGCTGCTATTCTCCCATGGAGACGATCGTAGAGATGCTGGATGTAGTCCTGTGGAACGGCTTGCCATGCCATTTCCACCTGGCGCCTCAGTTGGACCAGCGTTCGTGCTGGACGTGCGGACCGCGTGAGACGACGCTTCATCCAGTCCCAAACATGCTCAATGAGGGACAGATCCGGAGATCTTGCTGGCCAGGGTAGTTGACTTACACCTTCTAGAGCACGTTGGGTGGCACGGGATACATGCGGACGTGCATTGTCCTGTTGGAACAGCAAGTTACCTTGCCGGTCTAGGAATGGTAGAACGATGGGTTCGATGACGGTTTGGATGTACCGTGCACTATTCAGTGTCCCCTCGACGATCACCAGTGGTGTACGGCCAGTGTAGGAGATCGCTCCCCACACCATGATGCCGGGTGTTGGCCCTGTGTGCCTCGGTCGTATGCAGTCCTGATTGTGGCGCTCACCTGCACGGCGCCAAACACGCATACGACCATCATTGGCACCGAGGCAGAAGCGACTCTCATCGCTGAAGACGACACGTCTCCATTCGTCCCTCCATTCACGCCTGTCGCGACACCACTGGAGGCGGGCTGCACGATGTTGGGGCGTGAGCGGAAGACGGCCTAACGGTGTGCGGGACCGTAGCCCAGCTTCACGGAGACGGTTGCGAATGGTCCTCGCCGATACCCCAGGAGCAACAGTGTCCCTAATTTGCTGGGAAGTGGCGGTGCGGTCCCCTACGGCACTGCGTAGGATCCTACGGTCTTGGCGTGCATCCGTGCGTCGCTGCGGTCCGGTCCCAGGTCGACGGGCACGTGCACCTTCCGCCGACCACTGGCGACAACATCGATGTACTGTGGAGACCTCACGCCCCACGTGTTGAGCAATTCGGCGGTACGTCCACCCGGCCTCCCGCATGCCCACTACACGCCCTCGCTCAAAGTCCGTCAACTGCACATACGGTTCACGTCCACGCTGTCGCGGCATGCTACCAGTGTTAAAGACTGCGATGGAGCTCCGTATGCCACGGCAAACTGGCTGACACTGACGGCGGCGGTGCACAAATGCTGCGCAGCTAGCGCCATTCGACGGCCAACACCGCGGTTCCTGGTGTGTCCGCTGTGCCGTGCGTGTGATCATTGCTTGTACAGCCCTCTCGCAGTGTCCGGAGCAAGTATGGTGGGTCTGACACACCGGTGTCAATGTGTTCTTTTTTCCATTTCCAGGAGTGTATTCACTTTCATTGTGTCTGTGTCGATAACTGATAAAGCCAGAACTCCAATGATTCATAGTTTAGAGGCACCGAATTGTATTCGTTGCATTTTCTACATCTACATCCATACTCCGCAAGCCACCTGACGGTGTGTGGCGGAGGGTACCTTGAGTACCTCTATCGGTTCTCCCTTGTATTCCAGTCTCGTATCGTTCGTGGAAAGAAAGACATTCGCTATGCCTCTGTGCGGGCTCTAATCTCTCTCTCATTTTATCCTCACGGTCTCTTCGCGAGATGCACGTAGGAGGGAGCAATATACTGCTCGACTCCTCGGTGAAGGTATGTTCTCGAAACTTCAACAAAAGCCCGTACCGAGCTGCTGAGCGTCTCTCCTGCAGAGTCTTCCACTGGAGTTTGTCTGTCATCTCCGTAACGCTTTCGCGATTACTAAATGATCCTGTAACGAAGCGCGATGCTCTCCGTTGGATCTTCTCTTTCTCTTCTATCGACCCTATCTGGTACAGATCCCACACCGGTGAGCAGTATTCAAGCAGTGGGCGAACAAGCGTACTGTAACCTACTTCCTTTGTTTTCGGATTGCATTTCATTACGATTCTTCCAATGAATCTGTCTGGCATCTGCTTTACCGACGATCAACTTTATATGATCATTCCATTTTAAATCACTCCTAATGCCTACTCCCAGACAATTTATGGAATTAACTGCTTCCAGTTGCTGACCTGCTATTTTGTAGCTAAATGATAGGGGATCTTTCTTTCTATGTATTCGCAGGACATTACACTTGTCTACATTCAGATTCAGTTGCCATTCCCTGCACCATGCGTCAATTCCCTGCAGATCCTCCTGCATTTCAGTACAATTTTCCATTGTTACAACCTCCCGATATACTACAACATGATCCGCAAAAAGCCTCAGTGAACTTCCGTGTTATCCACAAGGTCATTTATGTATACTGTGAATAGCAATGGTCCTACGACACTCCCCTGCGGCACACCTGAAATCACTCTTACTTCGGAAGACTTCTCTCCATTGAGAATGACATGCTGCGTTCTGTTATCTAGGAACTCTTCAATCCAATCACACAATTGGTCTGATAGTCCGTATGCTCTTACCTTGTTCATTAAACGACTGTGGGGAACAGCACCGAACGCCTTGCGGAAGTCGAGAAACACGGCATCTACCTGGGAACCCGTGTCTATGGCCCTCTGAGTCTCGTGGACGAATAGCGCGAGCTGGGTTTCACACGATCGTCTTTTTCTAAACGCATGCTGATTCCTACAGAGTAGATTTCTAGTCTCCAGAAAAGTCATTATACTCGAACATAATAACGTGTTCCAAATTCTACAAATGATACAGTCAAATGCAAGTTTTAAATGTTTAAGTTTGCAAGAAACTTACCACATTTCCTTTGCTGTCCCATAGATGTATGCAGGGATGATATAAACAAGGCAGCTGCCATGTCAACAAAGTGAAAGATTCGTTAAATTACGAAGAGAAGGAACTGAATTTAAGATAGTCAAGCCCATTGCAGTCTACACATTTGCTTTGTTTTTAAATTGTACCTACCAAGTGACATTCAGGGTGGCAAATAACAGCAGTTTACAGGGTAACACGACAACACAATGATTAATGTAATGATGTAAATAGCCTGGACTTAGATACGGAACTTTGCTTTAACAAATATGTAACCCTTTAAGTACTTACAATTTAACCACTGTAACAGGTGTTCCACACATTTTACTGAAGATTTAATTAACTAGATTTAGTTACATCACTTTTATATTAAATTATATCCTTTTTAACACATTAGTCCCCATTTCCAGGATATTTCTTGCCAGGACTTTTCAGTTACTTGGCAATAACCAAACAATGAGAAGCAAGTGTACTGCTCACCTCCAGGGAGCTCTTCGCATTGGATTGATAGGAAATCTAAAGTCAAATCACAGAAATAAAACCATACTGTAAAACTTTACAGTGCATCAGAATGTCAAGTTCTTGTTGTTGTTGTTGTTGTTGTTGTCTTCAGTCCTGAGGCTGGTTTGATGCAGCTCTCCATGCTACTCTATCCTGTGCAAGCTTCTTCATCTCCCAGTACCTACTGCAACCTACATACTTCTGAATCTGCTTAGTGTATTCATCTCTTGGTCTCCCTCTACGATTTTTACCCTCCACGCTGCCCTCCAATACTAAATTGGTAACCCTTGATGATGCCTCAGAACATGTCCTACCAACCGATCCCTTCTTCTGGTCAAGTTGTGCCACAAATTCCTCTTCTCCCCAATCCTATTCAATACTTCCTCATTAGTTATGTGATCTACCCACTTAATCTTCAGCATTCTTCTGTAGCACCACATTTCGAAAGCTTCTATTCTCTTTTTGTCCAAACTATTTATCGTCCACGTTTCACTTTCATACATGGCTACACTCCATACAAATACTTTCAGAAAAGACTTCCTGACACTTAAATCTATACTCGATGTTAACAGATTTCTCTTCTTCTGAAACGCTTTCCTTGCCATTGGCAGTTTACATGTTACATCCTCTCTACTTCGACCGTCATCAGTTATTTTGCTCCCCAAATAGCAAAACTCCTTTACTAATCTAATACCCTCAGTATCACCCGACTTAATTCGACTACATTCCATTATCCTCGTTTTGCTTTTGTTGATGTTTATCTTATATCCTCCTTTCAAGACACTGTCCATTCCGTTCAGCTACTCTTCAAAGCACTTTGCTGTCTCTGACAGAATTACAATGTCATCGGCGAACCTGAAAGTTTTTACTTCTTCTTCATGAATTTTAATACCTACTCCAAATTTTTCTTTTGTTTCCTTCACTGCTTGCTCAATATACAGATTGAATAACATCGGGTAGAGGCTACAACCCTGTCTCACTCGCTTCCCAACCACTGCTTCCCTATCGTGTCCCTCGACTCTTATAACTGCCATCTGGTTTCTGTACAAATTGTAAATAGCGTTTCGCTCCCTGTATTTTACACCTGCCACCTTTAGAATTTGAAAGAGAGTATTCGTCAACATTGTCAAAAGCTTTCTCTTAGTCAACAAATGCTAGAAACGTAGGTTTGCCTATCCTTAATCTTTCTTGTAAGATAAGACGTAGGGTCAGAATTGCCTCACGTGTTAGAATTTGTATATATAAGAAAATAGCGCTTAAATAAGTCCACTTACGAATTAAATGTGATTTGTTTAGACTTCAGACTACAATGAGAACGATTAGTGCACCCATAAGTGACGCAAGCCGGCGTTTTTTTTATCAAAACACTTCGACTACACGGAATCGAACCACTAGAAGCGAATGTTTTGGGGGTAGCTAACATGGCGGATCTTCACTTGTGTCGCCTTCAAGTTTGTGACGTCATGACAACTTCTCTTATTTTTACATCCATGTGCCCGCCTCAGTCCACTGCCCGGTTCCATTCGCCCGCCACATCAGGCTGTCAAACTCCAGGCCCAAGTTGATGCGCTCCACTATACGTCTCGCAGAGCTCCGACACTTCAGCGCGTCGTAAAGTCTGCCCAAACCACAACTTTCCCGTGCCGCAGTAGTGGCAGTGAAGGTGCGTCTGTGTGTTGGGGCGAGGGCCGCAGGGAGAGGAGGAGGAGGGGGGGGGGGAGAGAGAGAGAGAGAGAGAGAGAGAGAGAGAGAGAGAGAGAGAGAGAGAGAAATATACGTTTCTCTTCTTTTTCTTCTCAGCAGCAGCTTTCGTCGACCGACCAACATTACTTCACTCGTACACTGCACAGCACTGCGCTCGAGTGAAAGATCATTACGAAAGAAAGAATTCACATTAATATCATTGCAATATAAGCATATCGATGCATCAAAGTACCTCTACGTTAATGAAATCAAATCTGAATGTTGTCACAGAAATATGTTAACTACTTTACAGAAACACAGTAGAATATTGCTGGTATCGAGAGGTTGAGGTGAGCTGCCGTAATGGTTACGTAATTCAAGTACCATTACAACCTCTCACCGCGGGCAATGCAGTAGCCTATGACGTCCACTTAACGACAGAGAGCAGCGGCGTTTGCCTAGGGTTGTCGGTACTAACAGGCAAGCAACACTGCGTGAAATAACCGCAGAAATCAGTGTGGGACGTACGGCGGGCGTAACCGTTAGGATTGTGCGGCGAAATTTGGCGTTAATGGTCTGTGGCAGCAGGCGGCCGACGCGATTGCCTTGGCTAATAGTTGGACCCTAGACGAGTGGAAAACCGCGGTGTGGTCAGGTGGACCCCGATTTCAGTCTGTAGGAGCAGGTGGTGGTGTTTGAGTGTGACGCAGACCCTAGCAAGCCGTGGGCCTTAGTTGTCAACGAGGCACTGTTTAAGCTGGTGGCGCCTCCATAATGGCGTCGGCTGTTTTTATGTGGCACGGAATTGTCCGTCTGGTCCAATTGGACCAGTCGTTGACTGTGTATGTCGGGCTACTTGGGAACCATTTGTTCCCCTTCGTGAACTTCCTGTTCCCAAACGACGATATAATTTCAGTGGATGACAGTGCGCCATTTCATCTCGCCAGTTGTTGGTGACTGGTTCGAAAGACCCTCTGGACAATGCGATTTGCCAACCCAGATCGCCCGACATGAACTCTGTAGACCATTTATGGACGTGAGCGAGAGGTCATTTCGGGCACAAAATCCTGCACTGGCAATACTTTCGCTATTACGGATGGCCATCGAGGCAGCACGGTTCAGTATTTCTGCAAGGGCCTTCCAAGGACTTGTTCAGTCCATGTCGTGCCGAGTAGCTCACTACCCCGGGCAAAACGAGATCCTACACAGTATTTGGAGGTATTGCATGTCTCTTGTCACGTCAGTGTGCACTGGTGTGCAAAACTTAAGGATCGCGTTATGGCTCACTGCCAAGTGACATACCTCGATGAAACTTGGACAATACACGCAAACAAGTGCTTCAGTATAGTATAGAAGGAACTGAAAGAAATACGGAATGAGGTGAACGGAAATGATTCTACTGTTCAAAGAAAGTAGTTGCATTACAGTCTCAGTCGTTTAGAAAAGTGGGATATGGTTCTGAATAGGGTGTGTGCCTTGTAATGTGCTGCCAGTTTCGGGTTGGGTTGGTTTGGTTTGGGGTTGGGTTGGGTTGGTTTGGTTTGGGTTTGGGGTTGGGTTGGTTTGGTTTGGGGTTGGGTTGGTTTGGTTTGGGGTTGGGTTGGTTTGGTTTGGGGTTGGTTTGGTTTGGGGTTGGTTTGGTTTGGGGTTGGTTTGGTTTGGGGTTGGTTCGGTTTGGGGTTGGTTCGGTTTGGGGTTGGTTTGGTTTGGGGTTGGTTTGGTTTGGGGTTGGTTTGGTTTGGGGTTGGTTTGGTTTGGGGTTGGTTTGGTTTGGGGTTGGTTTGGTTTGGGGTTGGTTTGGTTTGGGGTTGGTTTGGTTTGGGGTTGGTTTGGTTTGGGGTTGGTTTGGTTTGGGGTTGGTTTGGTTTGGGGTTGGTTTGGTTTGGGGTTGGGTTGGTTTGGGGTTGGGTTGGTTTGGTTTGGGGTTGGGTTGGTTTGGTTTGGGGTTGGGTAAAAGAGACCAAACAGCAAGGTCATTGATCTCATTGGATTAGGGAAGGATGGGGAAGGAAGTCGGCCATGCCCTTTCAAAGGAATCATCCCTGCATTTGCCTGGAGCGATTTAGGGAAATCACGGAAAACCTGAATCAGGATGGCCGGACGCGGGATTGAACCGTCGTCCTCCCGAATGAGAGTCCAGTGTGCTAACCACTGCGCCACCTCGCTCGGTCCCAAGTTGGCCATAAGTTTGGTAAGGAAGAGCGGTTCATAGTTGCTGGATGGTCGTTCGTGTATGAAGACGTGCTTCAGTACACAGCCCCAGTACATCTCAGATGTGCTCTGTGGGACTTGGGGAGTTGGCGTAGCAGGCAGGTCAATCCATTCGTCCCTCCCTCCCTCTCGAGGGGTGGGGGGAGGTAAGAAGGAAGTATCTGCTCGTCAAGCAGCGCCTTTTTCGACACAAACACCTCTGGACTGCGCAGACTTGGCGTCAGCTGGATTTTTTTTTTTTTTTCCACCACACTGGCTACGTATGCCACAAGCACATCCCACGATCTTTCTAGACACAGGAGGGGGCACCCCTTTGCTTTCCATACGAGTTCTGCATACAGCAGCAGGGCGATCGCACCGTGTGTGCAGGCAGCGAGGAAAACGAACCATGTGACACTGCTCTAGTTAGCGCCATACTGTCCCGACACCTACGACGATAGTCTGGATTGACATTGGCTACTAGCACAACTCAGTCACCTGTCGTTCATGTAGTAGAGGATTCGAGAAGCGGGCATCTTTCCACAAGATAACGCAAGACCGCAGGTTGCCCGAGCTGTCATGTCCCACCTCGATGCTGTAGGCCTCAGATTGTTGTCCTGGTCAGCACGTCCTCCAAACATCCAAATACAACATTTGGCCATGTGTTGCCGACAATGTAATCATTACCGCAGGCCTACCGGTACGATTGACGATGTCTGGCGTAGTGTCGAACCAATAGGGACTGACGTACTATAAAGGCTCCTTTGAGAGAAAAAAAAATTATTTACTACTACTACTACTACTACTACTACTACTACTACTACTACTACTAGGCAGGGGTAAAATACAGGGAGCGAAAGGCTATTTACAATTTGTACAGAAACCAGATAGCAGTTACAAGAGTCGAGGGGCATGAAAGGGAAGCAGTGGTTGGGAAGGGAGTGAGACAGGGTTGTAGCCTGTCCCCGATGTTATTCAATCTGTATATTGAGCAAGCAGTAAAGGAAACAAAACAAAAATTCAGAGTAGGAATTAAAATCCATCGAGAAGAGATAAAAACGTTGAGGTTCGCCGATGACATTGTAATTCTGTCAGAGACAGCAAAGGACTTGGAAGAGCTGTTGAACGGAATGGACAGTGTCTTGAAAGGAGGATATAAGATGAACATCAACAAAAGCAAAACGAGGATAATGGAATGTAGTCGAATTAAATCGGGTGATACTGAGGGTATTAGATTAGGAAATCAGACACTTAGAGTAGTAAAGGAGTTTTGCTATTTGGGGAGTAAAGTAAGTGGTGATGGTCGAAGTAGAGAGGATATAAAATGTAGACTGGCAATGGCAAGGAAAGCGTTTCTGAAGAAGAGATATTTGTTAACATCGAGCATAGATTTGTCAGGAAGTCGTTTCTGAAAGTATTTGTGTGGAGTGTAGCCATGTATGGAAGTGAAACATGGACGATAAATAGTTTGGACAAGAAGAGAATAGAAGCTTTCGAAATGTGGTGCTACAGATGAATGCTGATTAGATGGGTAGATCACTTAACTAATGAGGAAGTATTGAATAGAATTGGGGAGAAGAGGAGTTTGTGGCACAACTTGACCAGAAGAAGGGATCGGTTGGTAGGTCATGTTCTGAGGCATCAAGGATCACCAATTTCGCATTGGAGGGCAGCGTGGAGGGTAAAAATCGTAGAGGGAGACCAAGAGATGAATACACCAAGCAGATTCAGAAGGATGTAGGTTGCAGTAGGTACTGGGAGATGAAGAAGCTTGCACAGGATAGAGTAGCATGGAGAGCTGCATCAAACCAGTCTCAGGACTGAAGACCACAACAACTACTACTATTAGGCTAATTACTGTTTAGCTCTACAGGACCTTTATACTGAAATGTTCCCCACACCACCTTGTATTGTCTTTCTGTGTGTGTGAGTAACTGTATGTTCACTGCTGTGGGTAAATACATAGCGTAGACGGGGTGCTGTTGTAGAAATCTGCTCCAGATGCTGCAGATACCGTGTTGAGCTGAAAGGGGTAACCAAAGTACGCAGAAATATTCTTCGGGGCGCTGTTGCATAGCAATCAGATTGCTTTCAGTTCTGAGAAATGTCCGGGTACTATTACGGATTTGAATGATCCATGAAGTGACTTCTTTCCCGAAGAAAACATCGAACTATTTCACTAGAACTGTGAACGCACCCGTCGGAACTGATCTCGAGCTCCTATTTATTATTAAATCAGAATAGAAGTATACGCTGGGTGTAGAGTATGACGTACCTTCTTGAAATGAACAATATTTTATTGTTCTATTAAGTGATTTCCTTCAATATACACATATATTTTACAATGTGAATCAAAAACTCGCAATGGCGTCGGTTTTTTACATCACAAGAATGGCTCTCTTCTGGTAAAAATTACTCTTAACAAGAGCAAAAGCTCTATACCCTAAGAATAATTATGTGAGCGGCGACCGCCACAAAGTTATAAGCAATATATATGTATCTCTCTCTCTCTCTCTCTCTCTCTCTCTCTCTCTCTCTCTCTCTCGCATTGTCACAGCAAGTTACGCTGCATGGTACATCGTAGTACCAATGTGTGTCCTCCAGTTCAGTTCGTCTTGGTGGCTAGCTGTTTTAGATGTTGTTGTTAGGAGAGGTTGCAGCTCTAACAAATAGATCTTCCCAGCAGTGGTCTCGACTTTCAGAAGCCATGTAGTTTAAGGTCACAGCTATCACACACTGCAGCTATTCACCGTGGTGGGCACTCATTCGCGGGTACTCGATGAAGAAATAAAAGAGGAAATCGGAACTTCGCGTCATGCTTTATAGTTTAAAGCAATGTCACACGGACTGCTTTTGCAACGTAATGGATGGGGTTGTGTGTTCTAATCTCATTTGGTGCTTTCATTTTTCTTAATTTTCGGATCTTTATCGAAACAGCTTTGGTGCCTATTTTTATTCATTTAATTGGTTTAAATGCATTTTTTTTATTTGTGCTCCTTTGTCACGTCATTTTAATTATCGTACGAACTTTTCCATTTGCTCCAATTTTTTTCTTCCTGTCGCTGTTTTCCTTGTCTGTCATAATATTGAAAAATTTGAAAATGCCGATATGTCTGTTAAAAACTCAGACGAAATAATCTATTTATATTGACTGTGCAGTGCTGTCAGAATTTTTTTTTTTTTTGATAAAACGAAAGAAATTAAATCGAATACCTGAAAAATCAGTGACATGAACAAAGATTGCATGCGGAAAGTTTTGTATCCCGCCTGGAAGGCGGCGCGTGGGTCTGCTCCTGAAAACTGAAAGATTGGCCGAATCACGAAAGCTGGTAGGACCAGGAAAAGGTGAAAATCTCTCGGTACTGCATTGTGAGTTATAGATGTTTACTACTGGCAAAAACAAGTTAATAAATGGTTACATAACTGTGCAATGATGAGCGAAGCCTTAGACCCGTCGTAAGTAGCACATAGTCTCAATCGCAAATCAACACACTCTGTGGTTAGAGCGATGTTTCCAGGCCGTCTGGTCTTGATGAAAATGGGCTGATTCGGAAGCGGAGCAGTGCCAACTTATGAACGTGCACCTACGCTGTGGCATCGTTGCTATCGATACCACAGAAAGGAAACAACAAGAAAAAATGAGAGCGAATGAAAAACGTAATACGGTGATTAAAATGAATTGACAGAGGAATAGAAATTAAAAAGCGAAATTAAACTAAGTAACTGAATAAAAATAATGATCAAAGTAATCTTGGTGAAGGTTTGAAAGTAATAAATTCCAAAGCACGAGACGAGATTCGAACCCCTATCCTTTTACATGTTGACTCAGCTATAGAGCATCACACGAAATTCCGATTTTTTTTTTATGTATATTACTCGCAGGCGAGGTCCCATCAAGGTGCGGAGTGCAATAAACGGGGTCTTAGCCTACATATGTGGTTCCAGAAAGGCAACCCCATCGCTCAGGACCTCTCCTCGTGTGAGTCAAATGCGGCATTCTGTACACCCCAAAATCGAGTAGTCTTCGTACTCCTGTGTATGGTCTTATTATGTCGTTATGTGCTGTTCTTCCGACTGTTGGGATTTCAGTGCCCGGCAGCGTACAGTACGTGCTTTTTGCCTTTCATTTTCCTGCGCTTCGCGAGATACGGACTAGAGATGGGCAAAACTGTTCTTTTCAGAGATTGGATCAGACCTATTCACTCCCTGAAATGAACTAGCTCTTTTTCATGACTCACCACTCATTTACAATAGAAAATAAATGGAAGGCACATTGCCCTTTAAACTTGGTTTATTCCAGTACTATACCTGTATTTTGATCTTATTTGATCCTATTTTGAAGTAACACAGATAATGAGTAAGAATTTTGTATTGTTTATTGAAATTTCCACGATATGACAAAGTTTTTGATTATTGATTTATTTTGCATTATCGTGGTTTTTTGGGTGATCGGAAAATGTTGTAACTTGAGATTTACATTAACAATATATTTGGCTATAATGTATTAAAATTTCATTAACCTCGTACAAATACATCGCAAGCCGTATATTTTTAAAGTGAACATTTCCTTCCGAAGACGCCTAAAATCCCAAAATCCGTACCAGAATAAGAAAAAAAATATAAATTTGACTGTAAAACGAAAGTGCTGCATATAGCCTTACGCAGAATAAAACAAGGACAATATTGGTGTGTCACATTTTGCGATACGTTTATCGGTTCGCTCGTAATTAAAGCGTAAATTCGAGTGTCCATAATAAAAATCCTATGGTAAGAGGAGTCATCAGGAACCTAATCTAATCAGTTTAAACAAATAAAAATAAAATAAAAACGATTGATGTATACATAACATAATAATGTAATATACATAGCGGTATTACTACGAAGAACAATATCCAGTGGGGACGAACTCCGATGCAGAGGCGCTGAGTCGAGCAGGTCGAGCCGCGAGCTTTACTACTGCGTGAGCTGAGACCGCAGAGACCAGAGTGACACCTGAGTCGCTTTGCTCGACGCTCTGGCTAGAGTCGAGAACGGTGGGGTGAGCGTTGAGCGGGCGAGTTCCGAGGGTGGGGGGAGCGGTGAACTCACCCGCTCCGAGACAAATCGTCCGTTCCCTTGCGAGCAGGTTTTTGCAAGTAGTTCCTATGTTATCCGCTAGGTGGCTCTCTGTCCCGTTGCTCGCATCAACTGCCCAGAGGGCAGGACGTGCGACTCAAACGATCGCCGACAGAGTGCGATGCGAAGTTAAGCTGCGCCAGACACTGCACACGGCAGACGACGCACAGAGACGGCACGGCATATGTGAAACACAAAATCCAATGGAGCACTGCACAATGCAGGCAGCCAAGGTAGAAGCAGGGCAGAGGCCGGCGCTGGCTGTGTTGTGTGGCGTGCACTGTGCTCTGACCAGCAGAGGCGCTGCTGATATGCTCCGTCTCTCTCTCTCTCTCTCTCTCTCTCTCTCTCTCTCTCTCTCTCTCTCTCTGCCATGGGAAACGTTTGGAGCTACCGTTCTTTTTTTCTGAATCACTGATTGTTCACTCCTTTGAAAGATTCAACTCTATGAATTAGTTGAATTAGTCTGCCGTATTACGGACGTGTACGCGGCGCGCGCGCGCGCGCAGCGGCCGACGTGCGCTCTCCCCGGCGATTGGATAACGACTGTCGGGCCGCGCAGCGACGCACTTCCCGCTGCGCCACGCGAACCGCGCGCCCCGCGCCTGATTGGCGGCTCGCTGACAGATGACAGTCGGCGCGTCTGATTGGCCGCCGGCCAGCGCTGACTCACCCAGCCCAGCCAGCGGATAAGTGAGGCGGTTGCGTAACTCCGCGGAGCGGCTACTGGCGCCGCTATCTTACCGGGGAGCGGTTTCCCACTCACCGGCCGCCCGTTCCTGTCGCTTCAGGTTTCCTTTTCCACAACTGTCATTTTACTCGTGGATGTTCATCTACATTAATTTGATTTAGGATCACTGGTCATTTGTTCAGCACGTTTTCTTTTTTCCCATGACCTATTCGTTCTGTTGCTGCTCCTGGTTCTCTCTGGTTCCGCGGTCATAATTTGGATTGAAAACTGTACGTAACACCGACTTTCCACTGCATTCCTATAGCCGAACAGAACCTGCACTGCTACGTGTGGATTGTTTTCGTTTATTCCAATTTGAAACGCCCGCTAAACCCGCTGGGCGGAACAGGTAATTAGCATTGTGGAAAGGGCCAAATAAGGTTGGGGTCAGTTTCACCTTCTAATTGTAATTTATTGCAATTTAATAACACATTTACAACCAAAGCGACACACAGCCGAACCTTTACCAAATGCAACTCTTTCACGGCTGAAAGCCGCCAAGCAAGAACTCTTAAAAAAATCAACAAGATAAAAATCCAATTAAAATAGCAATAAAGTAATTCAAAAAATCTGTGACACATAGGTGGAAAACATCAAAACATAGTAGATAGAACAAACATATGCAAGGTCCAATACCAATGGCTGAAGGCCACTATTAAGTTTCAGAGTTTTAAAATACACTACTGGCCATTAAAATTGCTACTCCACAAAGATGACGTGCTACAGACGCGAAATTTAACCGACAGGAAGAACATGGTGTGAAGTCCAAATCATAAACTTTTCAGGGCATTCACACAAGGTTGGCACCGGTGGCGACACCTACAACGTGCTGACATGAGGAAAGTTTCCAACCGATTTCTCATACACAAACAGCAGTTGACCGGCGTTGCCTGGTGAAACGATGTGATGCCTTGTGTGAGGAGGAGAAATGCGTACCATCACGTTTACGACTTTGATAAAGGTCGGATTGTTGCCTATCGCGATTGCGGTTTATCGTATCGCGACATCGCTGCTCGCGTTGGTCAAGATCCGATGACTGTTAGCAGAATATGGAATCGGTGGGTTCAGGAGGGTAATACGGAACGCCGCGCTGGATCCCAACGACCTCGTATCACTAGCAGTCGAGATGACAGGCACCTTATCCGCACGGCTGTAACGGATCGTGCAGCCACGTCTCCATCCGTGAGTCAACAGATGGGGACGTTTGCAAAACAACAACCATCTGCACCGACAGTTCGACGACGTTTGCAGCAGCACGGCCTATCAGCTCGGAGACCGTGGCTGCGGTTACCCTTGACGCTGCATCACAGACAGGAGCACCTGCGATGGTGTACTCGACGACAAACCTGGGTGCACAAATAGTAAAACGTCATTTTTTTCGGATGAATGCAGGTTCTGTTAACAGCATCACGATGGTAGCATCCGTGTTTGGCGACATCGCGGTGAGCGCACATTGGAACCGTGTATTCGTCATCGCCGTATCACCCGGCGTGATGGTATGGGGTGCCATTGGTTACACGTCTCGGTCACGTCTTGTTCGCATTGACGGCACTTTGAACAGTGGACGTTAAATTTCAGATGTGTTACGACACGTGTCTCTACCCTTCATTCGATCCCTGCGAAACCCTACATTTCAGCAGGATAATGCACGACCGCATGTTGCACGTCCTGTACGGACCTTTCTGGGTGCAGAAAATGTTCGACTGCTGCCCTGGCCAGCACATTCTCCAGATCTCTCACCAATTGAAAACGTCTGGTCAGCGGTGGCCGAGCAACTGGCTCGTCACAATACGCCAGTCACTTATCTCGATGAACTGTGGTAACGTGTTGAAGCTGCACGGGCAGCTGTACCTGTACACGCCATCCGAGCTCTGTTTGACTCAATGTCCAGGCGTATCGAGGCTGTTATTACGGCCAGAGGTGGTAGTTCTGGGTACTGATTTCTCAGGATCTATGCACCCAAATCGCGTGAAAATGTCTATTATAATATGTTTGTCCAATGAATACCCGTTTATCGTCTGCATTTCTTCTTGGTGTAGCAATTTTAATGGCCAGTGGTGTTCTTTGTTTTCTGATACTTCAAAGTACATTCCTCATTGAGGATGTGTCCTGTTGCTTCTGATGGCTTATCTTCAGGGCCCAGAGGTACGCATCAAACGTGTTCCGAGTTTCAGCGCTGTGTTAACCCGACGTATTGGCGGCCACACACGGAAGGGGTGCAGTATACGGGATGAGCAGCCTGCCCCTACCGCTTTACTTCTATGCAACCCGCAGTGTTACAACAGTCCCCCCCATAAACGAAGCGCGAGACTTCCACATCACCTCTCTCGCTGTGCACAAACAATTAGTCATGCAGAAAAAACGAACAGGTTTCTTACAGCAACTTAACGTGGTTAAATTTTGTACTGGCACACTCTCTCGCTGGAGAAGGCGGTTTTCGAGTTATTCTAGGAAAATGTGGAAAAGTGACCTCCACACGCACCACCACCACCACCACCACCACCACTCTCACGCCCCATCAGGTCGGATTTCTAATGTGTTGTTCGCGGGACTCTCGCCTACCACTGTACAATAATTTCAGATTACAGCAACTGCTTCCGATGTTCTACCTGTTTTGGTCTCTGTAGATTGGGCTATTCCGCCACCAGCGTACTCGACTGTTTCATTAAGATTATTACCTTAATCGTGCCCGTTAGAGTAATGAAAGAAATGCGACTTTTGTTGCCCGCTGCGCTAAAACTACACTCCTGGAAATGGAAAAAAGAACACATTGACACCGGTGTGTCAGACCCACCATACTTGCTCCGGACACTGCGAGAGGGCTGTACAAGCAATGACCGCACGCACGGCACAGCGGACACACCAGGAACCGCGGTGTTGGCCGTCGAATGGCGCTAGCTGCGCAGCATTTGTGCACCGCCGCCGTCAGTGTCAGCCAGTTTGCCGTGGCATACGGAGCTCCATCGCAGTCTTTAACACTGGTAGCATGCCGCGACAGCGTGGACGTGAACCGTATGTGCAGTTGACGGACTTTGAGCGAGGGTGTATAGTGGGCATGCGGGAGGCCGGGTGGACGTACCGCCGAATTGCTCAACACGTGGGGCGTGAGGTCTCCACAGTACATCGATGTTGTCGCCAGTGGTCGGCGGAAGGTGCACGTGCCCGTCGACCTGGGACCGGACCGCAGCGACGCACGGATGCACGCCAAGACCGTAGGATCCTACGCAGTGCCGTAGGGGACCGCACCGCCACTTCCCAGCAAATTAGGGACACTGTTGCTCCTGGGGTATCGGCGAGGACCATTCGCAACCGTCTCCGTGAAGCTGGGCTACGGACCCGCACACCGTTAGGCCGTCTTCCGCTCACGCCCCAACATCGTGCAGCCCGCCTCCAGTGGTGTCGCGACAGGCGTGAATGGAGGGACGAATGGAGACGTGTCGTCTTCAGCGATGAGAGTCGCTTCTGCCTCGGTGCCAATGATGGTCGTATGCGTGTTTGGCGCCGTGCAGGTGAGCGCCACAATCAGGACTGCATACGACCGAGGCACACAGGGCCAACACCCGGCATCATGGTGTGGGGAGCGATCTCCTACACTGGCCGTACACCACTGGTGATCGTCGAGGGGACACTGAATAGTGCACGGTACATCCAAACCGTCATCGAACCCATCGTTCTACCATTCCTAGACCGGCAAGGTAACTTGCTGTTCCAACAGGACAATGCACGTCCGCATGTATCCCGTGCCACCCAACGTGCTCTAGAAGGTGTAAGTCAACTACCCTGGCCAGCAAGATCTCCGGATCTGTCCCCCATTGAGCATGTTTGGGACTGGATGAAGCGTCGTCTCACGCGGTCTGCACGTCCGGCACGAACGCTGGTCCAACTGAGGCGCCAGGTGGAAATGGCATGGCAAGCCGTTCCACAGGACTACATCCAGCATCTCTACGATCGTCTCCATGGGAGAATAGCAGCCTGCATTGCTGCGAAAGGTGGATATACACTGTACTAGTGCCGACATTGTGCATGCTCTGTTGCCTGTGTCTATGTGCCTGTGGTTCTGTCAGTGTGATCATGTGATCATGTGATGTATCTGACCCCAGGAATGTGTCAATAAAGTTTCCCCTTCCTGGGACAATGAATTCACGGTGTTCTTATTTCAATTTCCAGGAGTGTATTTACGTTCACAACTGGATCCAAACTTAACCCCCACAAGCACAGTAGCGCCGTATCAACAGGGACTGACGAGTACAGCGATGTAGTTGTTAAGTTTACACTCTTTAAGAGCACAAAATTGTCAGGTAGAGTTTACACAAATGTCAGGTTTACTGATAGTAAATGCTCGACAAAGCCGATGGCATAATAAGGCCAGTCATTGAAGACCAAAAAAAAGGTCGAATGTGGGGAAAAAGTTCGTGCAGTCGCAAATATGTGTATAGTGCTAACAGGGAGTGCTATCAACGTCCTCCTAGAAATCCTGGCTGGTTGGAGTTGAGTATGGACTGGGGATGAATTTCAAGGTCACTTTCGTACTTTTCCTTGAATAATTCGTAAACCTCAACCTCCAGCGCCTATGTATCGCAGTACAATTTGTTGTTGTTGTTGCTGCTGCTGTTGCTGTTGTGGTCTTCAGTCCGAAGACTGGTTTGATACAGCTCACTATGCTACCTCTTCATCTCCCAGTACCTACTGCAGCCTACATCCTTCTCAATATGCTTACTGTATTCATCTCTTGGTCTCCCTCTACGATTTTTACCCTCCACGCTGCCCTCCAGCACTAAATTGGTGATCCCTTGCTGCCTCAGAATATGCCCTACCAACCGATCCCTTGTTCCACTCAAGTTGCGCCACTAGTTGCTCCTCTCCCCAGTTCTCTTCAGTACCTTCTCATTACTTGCGTGATATACCCATCTAACCTCCAGCATCCTACTGTGCCAGCACATTTCGAAAGCTTTTTTTCTGATCTTGTCTGAACTGTTTATCGTCTATGTTTCACTTCCATTCATGGCTAGCCTCCGTACAAATTCTTTCAGAAAAGTCTTTCTGACACCTAAATCTGTATTCGATGTTACGAAAGTTCTTCAGAAACGCTTTCCTTGCCATTGCCAGTCTACATTTCATATCCTCTCTACTTAGACCATCGTCAGTTATTTTGCTCCCCAAATAGCAAAACTCCTTTACTACTGTAAGTGTCTCATTTCCTAATCTAATTCCCTCAGCATCACCCGACTTAATTCGACTACATTCCATTATCCACGCTTTGCTTTTGTTGATGTTCATCCTATATCCTCCTTTCAAGACCATGTCCATTCCGTTCAGCTGCTCTTCCAGGTCCTTTGCTGTCTCTGACAGAATTACAATGCCATCGGCGAATCTCAATTTTTATTTCTTCTCCATGGATTTTAATTCCTACTCCAAGTTTTTCTTTTCTTTACTGCTTGCTCAGTATACAGATTGAATAACATCGGGGATAGGCTGCAACCCTGTCTCACTCCCTTCCCAACCACTGCTTCCGTTTCATGCCCCTCGACTCATATAACTGACGTCTGGTTTCTGTGCAAATTGTAAATAGCATATCGCTGTCTGCATATTACACCACCCACCTTCAGAATTTGAAAGAGAGTATCCCAGACAACATTGTCAAAAGCTTTTTCTGACCTCCATTATTTAAGTAGATTAAATTTCCTATAGTAATGTCCTGTTAATGATTTCTGTAGGACTAATATATTGCGATAGCGACCGAAGGAACCTGAAAACCTGGCGCACTTTTGTGATAGTCGGAATATTTTTTTTTTCTCTCGTATATTCGCAATTTTGGGTCAAGGATGCCCATTGTAGTGAATAAGGCGAGCTTCTCTTCTCCTTTGTCTCATCGAAAGCTCGCGGAATTTCAGCACAGCCACCCGGATGAAAGCCCGACAAGATTTCGTCAGTGACTAACGCAAAATTGGGTTGACATTGGTCCGAACGTTTCAGAGTGACCGACCGTTCTTTGTCATTACTTTCGACCTTTTGATCCACACCTTTGTGGTGGCGTTATGGTTCTCAGCTCTAAAATGCTTCTTTGGAGATAGTAGGTAACACGTGCAGCAAGATTGGCTGAAATTGATCCAGTGGTTTAGGAGGAGATGTGGAAAGCGTGCGCGCACACGCAGTGATTTTTATAAACATACACATTAAGCCTTTCGACTGTTTAGTTGTTTCCACAGAAGCTGTTCACGTAAACAGGACGATGTAGAGACATATCACATTGTTTCCCTGAGCCCCTTCCCATCCGCTAGCAGTTAGCGTACAGTTCCGTTTACAACAGCAATAGGTGCCACTGTACGTGCGTCGTATAGAGTAAGACCTATCACTTGTCATTGTAGGCCTGTGTTTTGGCTGTCTGTGTACAGCGACGGGACCTGCCATGAGAGACACTTGTTGATGTTTACGCCGCAATAAGCGGGTTTGCGGCCGTTTGGCCTTCCAACTTCAGCAGATTTCCCGTATACTGAAGCGAGACGCTTTAACGCCGACGTGAACAAGTGTTAGAACGCTCTGCTCGTCTTGTCAACAGTTACTGAACGTCGTCGGAGAAGAGCTACACTGTTTCATTAAAAAAAAAAAAAAATCTCACCTGGCAAAGGAATCGCAAGCGTTACTCGTACATCAAAGTGACATGTTCCGATACGTTATTATCTGTAGGAAACCTCATGCCGATATCTCGAACTGTCCGCCAAATATAACTGGTGCAAGTTCTAGGTAGTACTCCCCATATATCTACATAAATCCAGGTATAATTGTGTGTTTCCTTATTTGCTGTTACTCTGTATCTTCCTTCATCGGCGTATTTTGGACCTAAAATTTCCGCGACAACATACTGCGTTCTGCCTTTCGTCTTTCTTCAGTGCCTGGCTGGGTGTTTCTAGTGACAGTTTCACTGATACTTAAACTCAACCATTTGATGACACTTTCAGATTTTCGTTTTTGTGCATCTCATGCGTTCTTTTGTGGCTAATTTTTTTCTAGGCTATTTCCATATCGTGGCAATAATTTTCGCAATTAGTCTGTACTAAACAAGTTAGTCTTTATTGAATAGTAGTAATCAAAAACCACTCGTGCCCTCTGATAATGCGATTGAGTCTGTGACAGTTTTAACTCCACGTGTGGTAAAACCCTCCAGCAAATCGATACACGGTCACACAAATGAATGTACCTCACAATTCCCGCAGAATCCGCCGAACCGCGAAATAGTGTCGCTACGGCATTAACTGCTGCCGTGTGGCGCGGCTAACTGTGTTCGAAGCAATCGGGCGATATATTAGGCGAATCATTACAGACGCGATCAGCGCTCCTGTAGTCTCGTAGATCCACGATTTCGGGTCGGCGAACCTTGGGCAGATTATTGATAGCACAACAGACTGGTTTTTACTACAGATTGGTCAATCGATTGCTTTTTTCGTTGATCCTTTCGTTTTTCTTTCCTATTTTTTCCCTCTTCGTTCCTATTTTTTTCCCCATTCTTTCCTTTCCTATTTTTTCCCCTTCTTTCCTTTCCTATTTTTCCCCCTTCTTTCCTTTCCTATTTTTTCCCCCTTCTTTCCTTTCCTATTTTCCCCCCTTCTTTCCTTTCCTATTTTTCCCCCCTTCTTTCCTTTCCTATTTTCCCCCCTTCTTTCCTTTCCTATTTTCCCCCCTTCTTTCCTTTCCTATTTTTCCCCCCTTCTTTCCTTTCCTATTTTTCCCCCCTTCTTTCCTTTCCTATTTTTCCCCCCTTCTTTCCTTTCCTATTTTTCCCCCCTTCTTTCCTTTCCTTTTTTTCCCCCCTTCTTTCCTTTCGTATTTTTACCCCCTTCTTTCCTTTCGTATTTTTACCCCCTTCTTTCCTTTCCTATTTTTACCCCCTTCTTTCCTTTCCTATTTTTCCCCCTTCTTTCCTTTCCTATTTTTCCCCCTTCTTTCCTTTCCTATTTTTCCCCCTTCTTTCCTTTCCTATTTTTCCCCCTTCTTTCCTTTCCTATTTTTCCCCCTTCTTTCCTTTCCTATTTTTCCCCCTTCTTTCCTTTCCTATTTTTCCCCCTTCTTTCCTTTCCTATTTTTTCCCCCTTCTTTCCTTTCCTATTTTTCCCCCTTCTTTCCTTTTCTTTCCTTTCCTATTTTTCCCCCTTCTTTCCTTTCCTATTTTTTCCCCCTTCTTTCCTTTCCTATTTTTCCCCCTTCTTTCCTTTTCTTTCCTTTCCTATTTTTCCCCCTTCTTTCCTTTTCTTTCCTTTCCTTTTTTCCCCCTTCTTTCCTTTCCTTTTTTCCCCCTTCTTTCCTTTCCTTTTTTCCCCCTTCTTTCCTTTCCTTTTTTCCCCCTTCTTTCCTTTCCTTTTTTCCCCCTTCTTTCCTTTCCTTTTTTCCCCTTCTTTCCTTTCCTTTTTTCCCTTCTTTCCCTTCTTTCCTTACCTTTTTTCCCTTCTTTCCTTACCTTTTTTCCCTTCTTTCCTTACCTTTTTTCCCTTCTTTCCTTACCTTTTCCCCTTCTTTCCTTACCTTTTTTCCCTTCTTTCCTTACCTTTTCCCCTTCTTTCCTTTCCTTTTCCCCCCCTTCTTTCCTTTCCTTTTCCCCCCCTTCTTTCCTTTCCTTTTTTCCCTTCTTTCCTTTCCTTTTTCCCTTCTTTTCCCCTTCTTTTCCCCTTCTTTTTTTCCTTTTTTCCCCCTTCTTTTTTTCCTTCTTTTTTTCCTTTTTTTTCTGAAGCGAATGTAACTACTCTCTACGGTGAGGTCAGTAATAAGAGCCTTCTTCATTCGGTCTCCCTTACTGGTTGGATTCACTCACACAATACTTCAAAGTCTTTGTTTATTCATGAGTCATGAGAACGGTTGGCAAGTTTTATAGCAGAACACAATCTTGTTTTTTGTCCCAGACGTGTTTCACTGTAGTTGCAGCATAATCAGTGGTTTTTATGGCTTCTTACCACATGATGTGGTTTTCCCGCTGTATTGCGTTTTTACAGTGTCTGTTTTTCTTGATAGTTTGTCATGTTTTCTTCTTTCGTCATCTCCTTCGCTGTCAAATTCTGTGTATTGAATTGTCACTGTCTACCAGCTGTCATTTAATGAAAATATGAGCAGGAGGCCGTCTTCAGATAATGCGCCATCCGGTTTGATAAATGCTGCTGCTGCTGCTGCATTGTAAATTTGTGTTTCAGTACATGGATTCATTATTCGTGTCAGTTTCCACCCCTAACTGACAGTTGGATTTCGGTAAAGACTGAGGTCACGTGAGTAGAAAGCTTGTTGGTTATAGACTATTTACTTGTTTACTTCCTTTTGACGCATATGCTGCCACTTTTCGGAATTGATGTCGGAAGTGCTTTTACATCATAAATGTTTATCCCAACACCTTAGCGTTCTTTGGATGATTAACCAGGCCAACATTCGTGTCGCGCGTGCGTGTGCGTGCGCCTCGTCGCTCTGTGTCCAGTGTGAAAAAAAACCTTACTCACACGTGCCGAAACTTAGTCAGTGGTGACCAAAGATACGAAGAAGCCGTATAAAGATATTATAAGATACGGATTTATACATTCAGAGAAAGTCATATGTGATTAGCGTATTTTAGGGACTATAGGCGCATCTAAATTTTTAAACATTTTTTAAATTAATATTTTTGCAATTTTTATTATTAGATTGCAAAACCAGGTTTCTTAGTTCATAAAACCGAAGTGACCTTTGAAATCCCTGAAAATCGTCATTTGAAACTACTACTTCCTCTTCCTCATTGTCCACTTCATATATAACTACTGCCCCTGAATCACGGGGTCCCGGATTCGATTCCCGGCCGGGTTGCGGATTTTCTCTGCCCGGGGACTGGGTGTTAGTGTTGTCTGCATCATTTAATCCTCATTTGTGACAGCGGCTAGATTGGACTGTGAAAAAAACCTGGACTGCGTAAAAATTGGGACATTTGTAAAGATGCAGATGACCGCGTAGTTGAGCGCCCCACGAACACATGATCATTATCGTGATCGTGATCGTCGTGATCATCATCGTGATCGTCGTGATCATCATCGTGATCGTCGTGATCATCATCGTGATCGTCGTGATCATCATCGTGATCGTCGTGATCATCATCGTGATCGTCGTCGTGATCATCATCGTGATCGTCGTCGTGATCATCATCGTGATCGTCGTCGTGATCATCATCGTGATCGTCGTCGTGATCAGCATCATCATCGTCGTCGTGATCATCATCATCATCATCATCATCGTCATCGTCGTCGTGATCATCATCATCATCGTCGTCGTGATCATCATCATCATCGTCGTCGTGATCATCATCATCATCGTCGTCGTGATCATCATCGTGATCGTGATGATCATGATCATATAATGACCTCCACTGCCTTCTCACTCTAGACCACAACTGTTCTATCCACAGACTGTAGGTTCTTTTTAAGCTCCCAGGACAGAGTATGTGTACCGCTGTCTTAGAGTAGTATTATTCGTGTGAAAGTGGGCGAAAGTTTTCTAACTGCCTGCGAATCGTGTAAGTCAGCCAGGACGTGGGTACGATCCCGGTATTCACCTAGTGGGATGCTGGAAACCGCCTAAAAAAACCACACGCAAGCTGCCCGGCACACCGATTTGTGTCGTTAATCCTCCGAGCTGGCCCACCTCCCCGTCCCGCGAGCCAAACCTTAACGTGCACGGCTGTCCCTGCAGGTAACAGTAAAAACTACATCAAACCGCTTCTGAAAATTTTGATAAATTATTACTCATTGCACTGTTTTGATATTTTTCCACAAGTGTAAAACAATACTCTACAGTTCGGTAACAATCAAAAACAGTTTTTAATGATTTCTGAACGATTTCTGTATTGATTGATTTATTCATTTGAGTGTATCGAGAAGTGCAGTATGTAGCGAAAAGGGGCCGGCCATTGACCAGTTTCATTACAAACTGTTTGCGGTGAACATAGTCCCACTCCAGTGATCAGGTCTCGAATCTTTGTGAAAGCAGTTGGATTGTTTCAGGAGCCTAAGAGTGCGTGGTTTCTGTCTGCGACTAACAGTGGCACAAAAAGGCGACGCAACGGAAGCTGCGGGGTGCACAAGAAAGGAGCGTTTCACTGCTGCCACAAGTACCCTCCGCTACACACTGTAAATGGTTCAAATGGCTCTAAGCACTATGGGACCTAATGTCTGAGGTCGTCAGTCCCCTAGAACTGAGAACTACTTAAACGTAAGGACATCACACACATCGATGCCCAAGACAAGATTCGAACCTGCGACCGTAGCAGTCTCGCGGTCCTGGACTGGAGCGCCTAGAACCGCTCGGGCACACCGGCCGGCCCACACACAGTAAATTCGCTTGCAGAGCATAGGTTTGTATGCGGGCCGTAACAAAAGAAAAGTAGTGAGCTAGTGACAAAGTTGCGTTTCCTGTGTGGTATTACCTTGCGTGACTTACGAGCGGAAGAAGAGGAAGCCTGTAACGGAGGCGAGGTTAGGCGCATGCTATGCGCCTGTGGGCCTGGCGACGGCTGCGCGTCGTTACACTTGGCGAGATTAAGGAGGGAGGGAAAGAGCTCGCAAAGTAGTCGGCGCTAATTAGGCAAAGTGGTAGTTAGGTAATAAGGGCCGGAAGCCGACCCCAGCCTGAGTGAGCCGCGGGAGAAATGGGCAGTCAGTACAGTACTCGCTAATGCAGGCACTTAGTTCCCTCTTGGACATGTGTTTTTCCCCACTAATCCACATTTTTCCTGTTAGGTAACTTTTATCAATCATTTCAAGCCAAGTCATGCATTTAGAGTCTTCTCAATTTCTACCGGAAGTACTCAAAAAAATTAGTTAGAAATGTACCCAAGTGCTGACATAAAAATGGTGCCAATTTTCAGTGAGAGAGCAATATAGAGAGCGACACAGTGAGAGAGAGCAATATAGAGAGCGACACAGAGAGAGAGCGACACAGAGAGAGAGAGCGACACAGAGAGAGAGAGCGACACAGAGAGAGAGAGCGACACAGAGAGAGAGAGCGACACAGAGAGAGAGAGAGAGCGACACAGAGAGAGAGAGAGAGAGCGACACAGAGAGAGAGAGAGAGAGAGCGACACAGAGAGAGAGAGAGAGAGCGACACAGAGAGAGAGAGAGAGAGAGAGAGCGACACAGAGAGAGAGAGAGAGAGCGACACAGAGAGAGAGAGAGAGAGCGACACAGAGAGAGAGAGAGAGAGAGAGCGACACAGAGAGAGAGAGAGAGAGAGAGCGACACAGAGAGAGAGAGAGAGAGAGAGCGACACAGAGAGAGAGAGAGCGACACAGAGAGAGAGAGAGCGACACAGAGAGAGAGAGAGCGACACAGAGAGAGAGAGAGCGACACAGAGAGAGAGAGAGCGACACAGAGAGAGAGAGAGCGACACAGAGAGAGAGAGAGCGACACAGAGAGAGAGAGAGCGACACAGAGAGAGAGAGAGAGAGAGAGAGAGAGAGAGAGACACAGTGAGAGAGAGAGAGAGACACAGTGAGAGAGAGAGAGCGACACAGTGAGAGAGAGAGAGCGACACAGTGAGAGAGAGAGAGCGACACAGTGAGAGAGAGAGAGCGACACAGAGAGAGAGAGAGAGAGAGAGACAGAGAGAGAGAGACACAGAGAGAGAGAGCGACACGCAGAGAGAGAGAGAGAGAGCGCAATGGTTGCCAGCTGCTCAGGTGAAAATGCTACGAGCTGATAGAAAAGATTAGTTGCAAACTACCCACACGAAAAATAATTTTGCATCACCCCGATTCCCAGAATTCTTGAACATAGACGTTGACTGTGAGCAGAGCTTATTACACGGAGGGGGTCCGACAGCCCTTCAGTTCCAGTCATTCCACCAGGAAGGAGGTACACGGCTCGTGTTGTCTATAGCTCAACCACGCCTAGACGGTCAATACCGCGGTCCGATCGCTTCCGCATTGTTACAGTGCGCCAGAAAGGGATCTGAACAAGGGAAGTGTCCAGGCGTCTCGGAGTGAACCAAAGCGATGTTGTTCGGACACGGAGGAGATACAGAGAGACAGGAACTGTCGATGACATGCCTCCCTCAGGCCGCCCGAGGGCTGCTACTGCAGTGGATGACCGCTACCTACGCAATATGGCTCGGAGGAACCCTGAACGTTGAATTATGCTTTTCGTGCAGCCACAGGACGTCGTGTTGAGACTCAAACTGTGCCCAATAGGCTGCACGACGCTCAACTTCACTCCCGACGTCCACGGCGAGGTCCATCTTTGCAACCACGACACCGTGCAGCGAGGTACAGATGGGCCCAACAACATGCCGAATGGACCGTTCGGGACTGGCATCACGTTCTCTTCACCGACGAGTGTCGCATATGCCTTCAACCAGACAATCGTCGGAGACGTGTTTGGAGGCAACCCGGTCAGGCTGAACGCCTCAGACACACTGTCCAGCGAGTGCAGCAAGGTGGAGGTTCCCTGCTGTTTTGGGGTGGCATTATGTGGGGCCGACGTACGCCGCTGCTGGTCACGGAAGGCGCCGTAACGCCTGTACGATACGTGAATGCCGCGCTCCGACCGATAGTGCAACCATATCGGCAGCATATTGGCGAGGCATCCATGTTCATGGACGACAATTCGTGCCCCCATCGTGCATATCTTGTGAATGACTTCCTTCAACGTAACGACATCGCTCGGCTAGTCCGTCCTTCTGCAAACGTCGTCGAACTGTTCGTGCAGATGGTTGTCGTCTTGCAAACGTCCCCATCTGTTGACTCAGGGATCGACTGCTAGTGATACGAGGCCATTGGGATCCAGCACGGCGTTCCGTATTACCCTCCTGAACCCACCGATTCCATATTCTCCTAACAGTCATCGGATCTCGACCGACGCGAGCAGCAATGTCGCGATACGATAAACCGCAATCGCGATAGGCTACAATCCGACCTTTATCAAAGTCGGAAAAGTGATGGTACGCATTTCTCCACCTTACACGAGGCATCACAACAACGTTTCACCAGGCAACGCCGGTCAACTGCTGTTTGTGTATGAGAAATCGGTTGGAAACTTTCCTCGTGTCAGCACGTTGTGGGTGTCGCCACCGGCGCCAACCTTGTGTGAATGCGGGCGGCCTGAGCGAGGCATGTCATCGACAGTTCCTGTCTCTCTGTATCTCTTCCATGTCCGAACAAAACTAATCCGTTGCATATCACAGCATCATCTTCCTGTCGGTTACATTTCGCGTCTGTAGCACGTCATC
This sequence comes from Schistocerca nitens, assembly GCF_023898315.1. Taxonomy (NCBI): domain Eukaryota; kingdom Metazoa; phylum Arthropoda; class Insecta; order Orthoptera; family Acrididae; genus Schistocerca; species Schistocerca nitens. The sequence goes on along the minus strand of NW_026045996.1, from coordinate 41,936 downwards.
TTCGTGGTGTAGCTATGGAAATGCATCCTTTACAAGGTTGGCGAGGAGTTCCTGTGTCAGGGGCTTCCATTCCTGGTCCTCTGCAGTTGACTTCTGCCGCGCATGACGTATGCCAAACTCATTCCACACGTGTGCAGTGGGATTTAACCCATTGTGTCCCAGAATTAATTTTTTTTTTTTTAGATTTGTGATAAAATTTTAAATCCACTACCCACATGGGTTAATAATCACATTACGAATGTTAATTTATGATGGTGCCCTTAAATTCATAATTTTTTTTTACGTGTGTTACTTGGCATTGACACATTATGCGAAAGTTCCTCTCGCCGTTAAGTTATGCACACCAGTGTATTTGGGATTGAGATACCAGTTGCAAAAGGTTTGGTAGAAAAATGTTTGTTAGTAGCAACTATTCGAAACAAAGAATGTTGATAGCAATAGTTCGAAAATTAGTAACATGATAAATGTAAGTGAAAGACAAAAGTACGTTGCGGAATAAACAAAAACTGTTTTGCTCCTTCCTTGTTACAGGTAATAAAACCAACAAACGCCATTCACTCCGAACGCCGGCGGTATGCAGTGGATTCTAATTCAGTTACATTTAATAATTTTTTCATAATGTGGGGCCACAGTCATAATATATTTCTTTAAAGTCAGTACCGCCATTAGACTGTTGTTTATTTGTAGTGTTACAATTGCAGCCGGCCGTTGTGGCCCAGCGGTTCTAGGCGCTTCATTCTGGAACCGCGCGACCGCTACGGTCGCAGGTTCGAATCCTGCCTCGGGCATGGATGTGTGTGATGTCCTTGGGTTGGTTAGGTTTAAGTAGTTCTAACTTCTAGGAGACTGATGGCCTCAGCTGTTGAGTCCGATAGTGCTCAGAGCCATTTGTTACATTTACACGATCATGATTTCGGCTTAAAATGCCTTATCCAGTGTTTCAATTTTATACAGTGCCTAAGATGGCATACTGTCGTATTTAAACTGTGTGTCTAATAGTGTATTTTAAATACGACAGTATGCCACCTTAGGCACTGTATAACATTAAAACACTTGATAGTGGCATTTTAAGCCGAAATAATGGTTGTGTAAATGTAACACTGCAAATAGAAAAGTCTAATGGCGGCACTGACTTTCTTTAAAGTCATTTACATTTGATGTTCGTAATGGTAAACGCTTAGAAGATTAAAACTCTGGAATCTTTCTCAACAGACTATACGTCTAAATGAACGTTGTGCGTCGTACGACCTCTGTTGTCACGTTATGTTTCACGAAATGTAAGTGGAGCTACGTGATGTGGGTTATTGATAAATATTGCTGTCTTACAAGCAAGAATTAATGAAGAGTGACTCTGTAAAGAAGGAAGTAATAGTAGGAGCGTGGAATGGAATGATCTGATAGGTTTAGTTGTGGGTAAAGAAGGTGGTGGACTTCGGTTTATTGGTTGGACAGTATGCAAACGCAAACGCAGTCTACAAAGGAGATTGTTTACAAAACTGCCCTATCACCCATTTTACCATATTGCCAAAGTGTGTTGGACCCGTACGAGACATGACTAACAACGGGTAATGAACGTATACAGAGAATGGCGGCAGAAATATTGACTGGTTTGTTTCACGCGTGGGAGTGCCACAGAGGAAAGAAGCAGCTGAATTAGCACGATCTTGAAGATGACATAAGCTATCGGGAGAAGCCTGACGTTTAGTGGTGAGTCTAAGAAATCACACAACAGCACGCGTATAGCACCCGTAGCAACAACGAAGGCAAAATGACATTAATCACGCGAATGGAACAGGAACACACCCTACAGTGGCAAGCACCCTCCGCCATGCACCTCATCACGGTTTTCGTAAAATATACGGAGTGGTCCATTGATAGTGACCGGGCCAAATATCTCACGAAATAAGCATCAAACGAAAAAACTACATGAACGAAACTCGTCTGGCTTCAAGGGGGAAACCAGATGGCGCTATGGTTGGCCCGCTAGATGGCGCTGCCATAGGTCAAACTGATATCAACAGCGTTTTTTTTTTTAAATAGGAACCGCTATTTTTTATTACATATTCGTGTAGTACGTAAAGAAGAATTTTTTGGTTGGAGCACTTTTTTTGCTTTGTGATAGATGGCGCTGTAATAGTCACAAACGTGTAAGTACGTGGTATCACGTAACATTCCACCAGTGCGGTCGGTATTTGCTTCGTGATACATTAGCCGTGTTAAAATGGACCGTTTACCAATTGCGGAAAAGGCCGATATCGTGTTGATGTATGGCTATTGTGATCAAAATGCCCAACGGGCGTGTGCTATGTATGCTGCTCGGTATCCTGGACGACATCATCCAAGTGTCCGGACCGTTCGCCGGATAGTTACGTTATTTAAGGAAACGGGAAGTGTTCAGCCACGTGTGAAACGACAACCACGACCTGCAACAAATGATGCCCAACAGGAATTGCGTGGTGACGACTTTGAACCTCGTGTACAGTTCTGCCACTGGGCACAAGAGAAATTACGGGACGATGACAGATTTTTTGCACGCGTTCTATTTAGCGACGAAGCGTCATTCACCAACAGCGGTAACGTAAACCGGCATAATATGCACTATTGGGCAGCGGAAAATCCACGATAGCTGCGACAAGTGGAACGTCAGCGACCTTGGCGGGTTAATGTACGGTGCGGCATTATGGGAGGAAGGGTAATTGGCCCCCATTTCATCGATTGCAATGGTGCAATGTATGCTGATTTCCTACGTAATGTTCTACCGATGTTACTACAAGATGTTTCACCGCATGACAGAATGGCGATGTACTTCCAAGATGATGGATGTCCGGCACATAGCTCGCGTGCGGTTGGAGCGGTATTGAATAGCATATTTCGTGACAGGTGGATTGGTCGTCGAAGCACCATACCGTGGCCCGCACGTTCACCGGATCTGACGTCACAGGATTTCTTTCTGTGGGGAAAGTTGAAGTATATTTGCTATCGTGATCCACCGACAACGGCTGACAACATGCGTCAGCGCATTGTCAATGCGTGTGCGAACATTACGGAAGGCGAACTACTCGCTGTCGAGAGGAATGTCGTTACACGTATTGCCAAATGCATTGAGGTTGACGGACATCATTTGCAACATTTATTGCATTAATGTGGTATTTACAGGTAATCACGCTGTAACAGCATGCGTTCTCAGAAATGGTATGTTGACAAAGGTACATGTATCACTTTGGAACAACCGAAATAAAATGTTCAAACGTACCTACGTTTTGTATTTTAATTTTAAAAAACCTACCTGTTACCAACTGTTCGTCTAAAATTGTGAGCCATGTGTAAAATTGTGAGCCATGTGTTTGTGACTATTACAGAGCCATCTATGACAAAGCGAAAAAAGTGGTCCAACTAAAACATTCATATTTATTTACGTACTGCACGAATATGTAATAAATAATGGGATTCCTATTTTTAAAAAAGGAATTGATATCCGTTCGACCTATGGCAGCGCCATCTAGCGGGCCAACCATAGCGCCATCTGGTTTCCCCCTTCAAGCTAGACAAGTTTCGTCCTTTGAAGTTTTTTCGTTTGACGCTTATTTCGTGAGATATTTGGCCTGGTCACTATCAATAGACCTCCCTGTATATGTGTACACATAAAAGTCGCGTTCCTCGGTCATTGGTGTGCCGCCAGATTCATTCATTGCCTGTTAACTAATTTTTTTGTGTGGCCGCATAGTTTTCTCGCGTCTTTCAGCTGTTCCGAGCACCCCTGCGCCCCCCCCCCCCCCTCCGCCATCCCCTCACCTACTGATCCCCCCTCCACTCGGATTCCCCCCCACCACTGCTACAGATGAGTGCACGCGCCTCCCGTTGCAGCTTGCAAGTTCAGTTGTTGCTTCTCCTCCGAAGCGGTTGTGTGGGGTGGTGTTGTTGACCACGGGTTTTATAAAGCGCGCGCGAAGCGTGTGGACGCAAAACTTAATAACACATGTGTTTCCAGTACGCGTGTGCCGTGTCGTGTTATTTATGTCGCGGTAACGGAAGCCGCTAGCGACTTTCTCTTGTCACGCCTGCGGCGAATAACGGTAGTGCAGCTGTTCGCTTGTTTCCCTCAGAGTTTTCTGTTCGCTGCAGGAGCTAAGTGCAACGTCTTCGTGACTAAGCTCTGGGAGCAATTCGTTCGTCTCTGATCTGTTTCCGCAATGCTAGAAAGCTTGTTCTCTTTGCGGCGTGATGAAAGCTAGCTTCGTTTTTTCGTGCGTTTCTGGTTCGGAATAAACATTAGTCGCGATAGGAAACCGAAATCTCTGCGTACATGGTCTTACGCCATCGTCGAAGTGTGTTTCATCTTCGTAAAGTGTTTTTACCAGTGCTGCCAAGATTTCGTGAGAGTGAGAATTCAGGTGCTGTGTTGTTCACCAAATCTTCTGCAGAAGTCCAAAGTGATGTTTTCATTTTTTTCCTGAGGAAACGAATACTGGCTTTGGCAGAGTGGAGTATGTAATTTGGTGCCATTGACGAGAGTTCCATAGCAGCGATAAAAGGTAAGGTAGCAAGTTTTTGTTTTTTGCTCTCGCACGATTAGTGGGTTTCCAAAACGAACAGGCGTTTGATGTTTGCCTAAGTGACAACAGAGACAGCATCGAGATTGTGAATGTTTCGTGATGTTTGTTATATGAGGCAAAGCCGATATGATAGGCAAACACCCATTCGCTTATTACACATTTCTTGTTCACTTTCAACTTATCTCTCAAATCATTTTCTTCGTTTAATAACTTTTCTTGCTGCAATAGTCATACTTTTGTACAAAACCGTGAAAAATAGTGTGCATCACTTAGATGTCACCCTCATGTCATTATCTGTGTAGGTGAACGTCTGAATTGTCTTCCCTGATACTCGACTGTTCTTGCTGCTACATTTCAGTATTTTCGTGTCCGTCTCAAAGGTGTCTAATTACATTTGAACAGTTGGTGATATTTTCTACATCGTGCAGATCACCGTTTGTCTATTTTCTGCTTTACCGAAAAGCGATTCAGCAATTCGTGTGGTGTACCTTGAGCCGGTTTTTGTTAATTATTCTATCTGACACAACGCTGTCGGTAGTTTTGTGTGTATCTCCACATTCTACAGCTTCAATTGCACGTGAGCTGACCACAGGAACCTTGTATTTTTTGTGACATGATAAATAAAATATGCTGATAACAGTTAGCGGCAGCGATAGCGTAGAAAACAAGTATTTTAACGTGTCTAAAACAGTACGAAACAAAACTGTAGTATCAAGAACCATGATAAGAAGTAGCGTGTATACTAGACACAAGTGATGACCGATAGCGTCATATAAGACGCAACAAATTATAAACGAAAACAGGGGAAAGCGCATAAAATTCTGAAACATGTTTAGGTAAAGGACAAAATAAACGAAAAATGTCTTGCGTATGGAGAAGTTTGTCTGTCGACATCTTCTCAGAGACAGACAGAGAGGGGGAGAGAGAGAGAGAGAGAGAGAGAGAGAGAGAGAGAGAGAGAGAGAGAATGTACATCAAAAATTGGGGTTTTTTCAGCCACATCCTTGCACATAAAGATTGGTTGTACGCTGGAACATAAAAACGCGACGTTGGCAAAGAAAGATCATGTCGGGTGTAATCTACGGTTATACTGAAAAGTATAACACGGTAATGTTTTACAAGAATACCGTTAGAGCTAAAACTTCCATGTTACAGATATGTACTTCTTACACTACCTGGCAGATTGCGCCAAGAGCATATTTTTAAACAAATTTCAAGTGACACAATTTAACCATCGTCCAGTTAATTCATTCATTTTCATCCTGGCTTCCGTAGTGTGCGTAAAAAACATTTTAAAATAATTAAATCCGTTCGTTTAATATCAAAGGAAAAGTGAACTACCACTGATTTCGTCGATAAATAACGAGTCGCACCAATGGTTTCGAGCTGTGTGTCCGTTTCAAAGTCCACCCAGGAAGGCTAGACCGCTCACAAGTGTAGCCGCTTTCGTGGCCTGAGAGGTACCTCCGCTTTCTTTAATGCTCTAATAAACTCTGTCCCAACGAGCGCTACAGGACCCCAACATGGCTGAGATAAGGGGGGCGACCATCATTACACTATTACCACTTCCGGTGGCCGATCCGTGTCTGCAAAAGAAAAGGTGTTGTTGCATTGAACTTTAACATGACCTGGGTTTTAGGCGTTCAGTGTAGACTTTCACGGCCGGTATTAACTTCACTTTAAAACCTTCCGGGCTGACAGGCTCTGGATTGTACCTAAAACTTTCCCCTAACGTTTCGTCTCCAGCTGCGGGCGACATTCTCGGAGGTAAATCGGCGAACTGGCTGGCGAAAGTTTTACATATCGGCCACAGCCCATCAGTTTTAAGTAACGTGGTTTTAAGGCGATTTCCCACACCCACTTCAGGCAGATGTTGGGCTGATCCGAAAATTCCGCCTCAGAAAATGCAGTACACTCAGAACAAATTCCGCTTCGTCATATAGATACGGCAGAAAAAAGTTCGTGAGAGTCACACGTAGATGGCAAACGTAACTTCTCTACCTTAGGCTACGATGAAGACTGGCGTGCCGGCCGCTGTGGCCGAGCGGTTCTAGGCGCTCCAGTCAGGAACCGCGCGACCACTACGGTCGAAGGTTCGAATCCTGCCTCGGGCGTGGATGTGTGTGATGTCCTTAGGTTAGTTAGGTTTAAGTAGTTCTAAGTTCTAGGGGACTGATGACCTCAGATGTTAAGTCCCATAGTGCTCAGAGCCATTTTCAAGACTGGCGTCAGGAAGGTGATAGGGCCAGAAAAATAAATAGTAAAACAAAAATTTGCAAATTCCTGAAAAAGCAGATGTGATGAAACGCAGTCGGGACAAGAAGACAGAATCGGGCAGAAACATAACATGATAACCTAGTGATAACTTGATGATGATTATGATGATGATCGGGGAGAACAAGCGAAGTGTTTGCGTCCAGGTGGACTCCCAAATCTCACATAATCCGCGTGAAATCACCGAAAGGAAAGGGCAGTCTTTTTATGTTGCAGAGATACTCTTACTGTAACAACAGACAGCAAAAGGTCATTATTGACAGTGTTGCGACTGGCTGTGAAGTGTGCTCTGAGCGGGGTACAGTCAAGTGGAGGGTGCCCCAGGGATCAGTGTTGGGGCCACGCCTGTTCCTCATTTATATAAATGATATGCCCTCTAGCATTACGGGTAGCTCTAAAGTATTTCTGTTCGCTGACGGCACTAGCTTGGTAGCAAAGGATTTCGTGTGCAACTTTGGCTGTGTTCCAAATAGCGCAGTTCATGACACAAGTTCATGGCTTGTAGAAAGTAAACTAACGCTAAATCACAGTAAGACTCAGTTTTTACAGTTTCTAACGCACAATTCAACAAAACCTGACGTTTTAATTTCACAGAATGGGCATACGATTAGTGCAACTGAACAGTTCAAATTTCTAGGTGTTCAGATACTAAACTGTCCTGAAAGCCCACATTCACGATCTTGTTCACAGACTTAATACAGCCATTTTTACTATTCGAACGGTATCTGAAGTGAGTGATCGTTTGACACGAAAATTAGCCTACTTTGTTCAGTTTCTTTCACTTTTCTCTTACGGTATTATATTTTGCGGTAACTCCTCCCATTCTAAAAGGAAACGGGCAATAAGTGTTCTAAGTTCGCGAAAGTCTTGTCGACCCCTGTTCACTAGTCTGGGTATTCTGCTGTCTGAATATTCATATTCTTTACTGTCATTTGTGTCATACGTCTGTATGCGAAATTTCCACACTCCTAAGCATCCCTAGGTCCACTGTTTCCGACGTGATAGTGAAGTGGAAACGTGAAGGGACACGTGCAGCACAAAAGAGTACAGGCAGACCTCGTCTGTTGACTGACAGAGACCGCCGACAGTTGAAGACGGTCGTAATATGTAATAGGCAGACATCTGTCCAGACCATCACACAGGAATTCCGAACTGCATCAGGATCCACTGCAAGTAATATGACAGACGGGATGTGTGAGAACTTGGATTTCATGGTCGAATGGCTGCTCATAAGCCACACATCACGGCGGTAAATGCCAAACGACGCCTCGCTCGGTGTAAGGAGCGTAAACATTGGACGATAGAACGGTGGAAAAACGTTGTGTGATGTGGCGGTCCGATGGCAGGGTATGGGTACGGCGAATGCCCGGTGAACGTCATCTGCCAGCGTGTGTAGTGACAACAGTAAAATTCTGAGGCGGTGGTGTTATGGTGCGTTCGTGTTTTTCATGGAGGGGACTTGCACCACTTGTTTTGCGTGGCACTATCACAGCACAGGCCTACATTGTAGTTTTAAGCACCTTCTCGCTTTCCACTGTTGAAGAGCAATTCTGGGATGGCGATTGCATCTTTGAACACGATCGAGCATCTGTTCATAGTACACGGCCAGTGGCGGAGTGGTTACACGAGAATAAAATCTCTGTATTGGACTGGCCTGCACAGTCCTGACCTGAATCCTACAGAACACATTTGGGATGTTTTGGAACGCCGACTTCGTGCCAGGCCTCACCGACCGACATCGATACCTCTCCTCAGTGCAACGCTACGTGAAGAATGGGCTGCCGGTCCCCAAGAAACCTTCCAGCACCTGACTGAACATATGCCTGCGAGAGTGGAAGCCTTCATCGAGGCTAAGGGTGGGCCAACAACACATTGAATTCCAGCATTACCGATGGAGGGCGCCACGAACTTGTAAGTCATTTTCAGCCAGATGTCCGGATACTTTTGATGAAAACCACCCTCTAGACAAACAACGTACGACATTCACTATGTCATCCGAACTGTTGTAGCATCACTTTTGTAAAATGTTTTTAACGCGAAAATCCTTTCTTCTTTCACTGACATCGTAACAGCTGCAAGCACGCCTCCAGATAGTGCTTTCAACAGTTTGCCAGTTTGATTATTGTTTCTATTGTTTTTATTGCATTGCGTACCAACTTCACACGGCGTAATTATCGCCATTTCGTAATAACAACATGACGGGTTAAAGCTTCCCGCTGTACTACGTGTTGTTGGTACTTATGTTTTGTTTTAACCAACTGTCGGGTGGCTTTTGCCCCTTCTCTGATCGGTGAAAGTCGGCGGAGTTCGGGTCACTCCGACGTACACTCCTGGAAATGGAAAAAAGAACACATTGACACCGGTGTGTCAGACCCACCATACTTGCTCCGGACACTGCGAGAGGGCTGTACAAGCAATGATCACACGCACGGCACAGCGGACACACCAGGAACCGCGGTGTTGGCCGTCGAATGGCGCTAGCTGCGCAGCATTTGTGCACCGCCGCCGTCAGTGTCAGCCAGTTTGCCGTGGCATACGGAGCTCCATCGCGGTCTTTAACACTGGTAGCATGCCGCGACAGCGTGGACGTGAACCGTATGTGCAGTTGACGGACTTTGAGCGAGGGCGTATAGTGGGCATGCGGGAGGCCGGGTGGACGTACCGCCGAATTGCTCAACACGTGGGGCGTGAGGTCTCCACAGTACATCGATGTTGTCGCCAGTGGTCGGCGGAAGGTGCACGTGCCCGTCGACCTGGGACCGGACCGCAGCGACGCACGGATGCACGCCAAGACCGTAGGATCCTACGCAGTGCCGTAGGGGACCGCACCGCCACTTCCCAGCAAATTAGGGACACTGTTGCTCCTGGGGTATCGGCGAGGACCATTCGCAACCGTCTCCACGAAGCTGGGCTACGGTCCCGCACACCGTTAGGCCGTCTTCCGCTCACGCCCCAACATCGTGCAGCCCGCCTCCAGTGGTGTCGCGACAGGCGTGAATGGAGGGACGAATGGCGACGTGTCGTCTTCAGCGATGAGAGTCGCTTCTGCCTCGGTGCCAATGATGGTCGTATGCGTGTTTGGCGCCGTGCAGGTGAGCGCCACAATCAGGACTGCATACGACCGAGGCACACAGGGCCAACACCCGGCATCATGGTGTGGGGCGCGATCTCCTACACTGGCCGTACACCACTGGTGATCGTCGAGGGGACACTGAATAGTGCACGGTACATCCAAACCGTCATCGAACCCATCGTTCTACCATTCCCAGACCGGCAAGGGAACTTGCTGTTCGAACAGGACAATGCACGTCCGCATGTATCCCGTGCCACCCAACGTGCTCTAGAAGGTGTAAGTCAACTACCCTGGCCAGCAAGATCTCCGGATCTGTCCCCCATTGAGCATGTTTGGGACTGGATGAAGCGTCGTCTCACGCGGTCTGCACGTCCAGCACGAACGCTGGTCCAACTGAGGCGCCAGGTGGAAATGGCATGGCAAGCCGTTCCACAGGACTACATCCAGCATCTCTACGATCGTCTCCATGGGAGAATAGCAGCCTGCATTGCTGCGAAAGGTGGATATACACTGTACTAGTGCCGACATTGTGCATGCTCTGTTGCCTGTGTCTATGTGCCTGTGGTTCTGTCAGTGTGATCATGTGATGTATCTGACCCCAGGAATGTGTCAATAAAGTTCCCCTTCCTGGGACAATGAATTCACGGTGTTCTTATTTCAATTTCCAGGAGTGTATTTACGCTCGCTATCAACCTCGTTGTACATAACAGTATTGTGCGCCGTGGTAATACGTAGCCATTAAACGTTCGTTTATCTTGTAAGCAAGCTGGCTGTCGTGAGAGAGAAGGCGTCGGTCGGGTTTCGTTCCAGCAGCCAGTGTGCTAAGAGCCGACGGCGAACTTTTAGCTGCCAGCCGCCTGTGCCAAGGGTACAGCTTGTAGAGTACGGTTAACAGTACAGCACCGCGGTGTTAAAGAAACAAACCTTAGGATTTGTGATAGGGTTGCTTCCACACTAGTTTGGATACAGTGTGAGGCGCGTAGGACGTAATGCTTCTTAATGTTGGCGTTCAAGCTTTTAGCCAAAGTATCCGAGAAAGTACTGCAGTTGAAAGACAAGGGGTCCGGAATCGACTATCAACGTATGTACAGCGCGAAGTGGTTCTCTCATGCCAAGCTTCCTCGTCGTATTGAGCCTTTGGACAGTTTACGTGTATTCTCAAAAGCTGCCTACTGCAACTTACGTAAGCACATTGCAGATAAGTTTACCTAAGCCCCTACTTATACGCTACAAGTTACAAAGAGCGATTACGTTCTTTGTGGACATGCTGCAGGAAACTATCCATTAGAGAATAAGGCGCGAGAAAAGTCATATGGACATACGGCCAAATCATACTCCGCAAGCCACCTAATTGTGTGTGGCGGAGGGTACTTTCGGTACCACTATCTGATCCCTCCAACCCTGCTCCACTCGCGAATAGTGCGTGGGATGAATGATTATCGGTAAGCCTCTGTATTGGCTCTAATTTCTGGTGTTTTCTTCTCGTGGTCAGTATGTGCGATGTATGTGTGGGGAGAGCGGGGGAAGTAATGTGTTGTCCGACTCCTTCTGAAAGGTGTTGCCCCGACATTTCAACAGTAACACTCTCCGTGATCCAGAACGCCTCTCTTGCAACGTCTGCCAGTGGAGTTTCACATCTCCGTAACGCCTCTCTCGCCAGCTAAACCATCCCGTGACGAAACGCGCCGCTCTTCGTTGGATCTTCCCTGTCTCCTCTATCAGTGGTACCTGATAGGGATCCCAGATAGAGGAACAATACTGAAGAATCTGGCGAACAAGCTCCTTATAAGCCACTTCTTTCGTGGATGAGTTATATTTCCTTAAGAGCCTTCCTATGAATCTTGAGTCTCGTGTCTGCTTTTGCCACTATCTGTTCTATATGGACATTCCACTTACGGTTGCTCTGGATAGTTACGCCTCGATATTTTACGGCAGACGCTGTCTCCAGCTGTTTGTCAATAGTGTAGCTGTACAGTAGTGGATTTCTTTTGCCATGTATGCGCCATATGTTACATTTATTTACGTTCCGGGTCAGTTGCCAGACTCTGCACCATTCTTCAGTTCTCTGCAGGTCGTCCTGTAAATCGTTATTATCTTCTGGCGCTGCTACTTTGCTATAGACAAATGCATCATCTGCGAATAGCGTTAAAGAACGTCCGACGCTTTCTACTACATCATTTATACACAAGGTGGTCCATTGATCGTGAACGGGCCAAATATCTCGCTTCTTACTAACTGTTCGTCTAAAATTGTGAGCCATACGTTTGTGACTATTACAGCGCCATCTATCACAAAGCGAAAAAAAAAAATCGTCCAACTAAAACATTCACATTTCTTTACGTACTACACGAATATGTAATAAAATGGGGGGGGGGGTTTCCTACTTAAACAAAAAGAACCAGTTGATATCCGTTTGACCTAAGGCAGCGCCATCTAACGGAACAACCGTAGCTCCATCTGGTTTCCCCCTTCAAGCTAGACGAGTTTCATTCTTAGTAGTTTTTTCGTTTGACGCTTATTTCGTGAGATATTTGGCCCGGTCACGATCAATGGACCACCCTGTATTCGTAGGTCCGCAAATGTTTAGTTACAGATTAACGACTAACAAAATATTTTGCCTGAAATTTAGCAACTTCGCTAATATTAAGCGGACGCAAAATTGTAAGAGATTAAAGTAAAGCACGATTCCGATTTGTTTTCTTTTTACTGGTCTCGTGAATGTAATAAAACCTGTCCCAGACGTGTATCTGCAGTAGTTTTCCGCAACATCCAGAGAAGCAAAGATTATTATACAAGTCAATTTGGCCGGCCGGGGTGCCCGAGCGGTTCTAGGCGCTCCAGTCCGGAACCGCGCGACTGCTACGGTCGCAGTTTCGAATCCTGCCTCGGGCATGGATGTGTGTGTTGTCCTCAGGTTAGTTAGGTTTAATTAGTTCTGTGTTCTAGGGGACTGATGACCTCAGATGTTGAGTCCCATAGTGCTCAGAGCCAAGTCAATTTGTTTACTTTCCATTAAGAATGTAGAAACGTTTATGACATTGTTGGCAAGCGTTAGTGAGTTGTTTTAGTAGTTTCCTAACCTTGAAATGAGTTTCTATATAATTCACTGAAAGAACATGGAATTTAAGAAACAAATTGGACCAAGTAGTTAATCGATTAAAAATTATACGAAATTACGGCTTTGGTTCTCTGGATGTTCTGGAAAACTACTGCAGACACGCGTCTGGGACATGTTTTATTAGATTCGCCAGACCAATGACAAATAAATTGAAATCGTGCTTTTCTTCAACCTCGTACAGTTTTGCGATGGCTTCACATTAGCGAAGCTGCTAAATTTCAGGCAAAATCTGTTCTTGGCCGTAACTCCGTAACTAAACATTCGCGGACCTATATTAATATTAACTTTTTTCTCTAGTTTTACTTGTAGAACAACACATTAAAATATCTGCATATCTTCGTCAAGGTGTGCAGGACTTTAGTCGTGGATACACCTCATTCATTTTGGACAGAGCAACTGTAACTCGTCGGGTGGGCACTTAATGATGATTGTCCTAATTTTAAAAAAAATTAGGAAGTTGACCAAGAACCAACAAGTTGTTGTTGTTGTTGTTGTTGTTGTTGTTGTGGTCTTCAGTCCTGAGACTGGTTTGATGCAGCTCTCCATGCTACTCTATCCTGTGCAAGCTTCGTCTCCCAGTACCTACTGCAACCTACATCCTTCTGAATCTGCTTAGTGTATTCATGTCTTGGTCTCCCTCTACGATTTTTACCCTCCACGCTGCCCTCCAATACTAAATTGGTGATCCCTTGATGCCTCAGAACATGTCCTGCCAACCGATCCCTTCTTCTGCTCAAGTTGTGCCACAAACTCCTCTTCCCCCCCAATTCTATTCAATACCTTCTCATTAGTTATGTGATCTATCCATCTAATCTTCAGCATTCTTCTGTAGCACCACATTTCGAAAGCTTCTATTCTCTTCTTGTCCAAACTCTTCATCGTCCATTTTTCACTTCAATACATCGCTACACTCCATACAAACGTGCAAAAAAATTGCGTTGTTCGCTTCGTTAGTCTTCAAGTTGTAAAAATCGCTTAGTTTACAGGCTGATTGAGGAGAATAGACCATTAAAACTAGCATCGTAACGTTTTTCTATTTCTTATTAATCCAGTCTCTCAATTTGTTCCACTGACTCGTCTTCACTTACAGCATAAATTTATTTTACTACTAAACATTTCAGACGAATTGCGCCACTTTAAATCATCCATGGCTTTTGCTAGATTGACAGTTGTAATTGATGTGTGTCGATTTTTGCTAAGCCGTGCGCCCATTACCGAGCTTAAGCAGTTACTTAGCGGTAGTTAAAAACTCATCTGTTACGTTGCTTCCCCGACTAAAGGCTCAAACCTGTCAGCGTGATGGCCGCCAGATTCGCCGCTTGCCAGCTCGGTGTGTTATCCGCGATCGTAAATCAGTCCAGAGGGCGGAAAGACCACTCTTATCAGATAAAACGGGCGAGTAACCTTTAAAGGAATCTCCACGACGCGCTATATCGCCAGTTGGTCGCTTTGATATCGCATCGTCACCGTGGGCTGCTGATAACAACTTCGGTATCGCGTTAGCCACTGTATAGCGCGTGCCGGAGAGTAGATTCTGCGCTATTGCATTCGCGTATGACGCAAGGGAATCTTAACAGCTCAACATCTGTTACCGGTTGTTAAAGGGCTCGCCATTTGCACACCGGTTGGGATCTTCACAGAGGGGACTGCGGTACAGCGACAGTAAAGTCACCGTCTAGGCAGTAGCAAGACATTTCCCCTGAAGATGACTGGCAGGATACTCGTCGAAACGTCGCGACAACAGGATGCCATGAGTCGGCTCCTAAACCGAGAAGATTTTTGATGGTTCCTACACATTCCTAGCTAGTTAACTATGTAACTCTTAGGGTATTTTTGTTCTGACATTGCAACAACAAAAATGCGTGAATTTTATTTATTTATTTATTTATTTTTTTTTTTTTCACCATACGCGTTTCCCTTCATTGAGGTGAAGCATCATCAGTGGTCTGTAATTAAATTATTTACATTTTGATTTGCTTTTAGATCGAAAACCAGTTGGTTAAGAGCACGTTGATTTGTACTTACGGTGATTTTTCGCCTGATTTTTCGTTTACACCGGGAAATGCCGTCTACTAGCACATCGTTGTTTTTCTGCGTTAGACACTGATAATTTTGGTCTAATATTTAGTTGTTCAACAGCACTATGCATTTCTTATGTTTTTCACAGCACTTTTTATTGCACACCACTGTACTGTGTTTGTTTTTGTACTTTTAAGTATTGTGCGTTTTTCGAAGTCATCCGTCAGTCCCACCTGATGCGGATCCCACACCGCACAGCAATATTCAAGGATAGGGCGGACAAGCGGGGTGTAAGCAGTCTCTTTAGTAGACCTGTTGCACCTTCCAACTGCTCTGCCAGTGAATCGCAGTCTTTGGTTTGGTCTACCCACAACATTGTCTGTGTGATGGTTCCAATTTAGGTTATTTGTAATTGTAATCCCTAAGTATTAAGTTGAATTTACAGCCTTCGGATTTATGTGACTTATCGCTTAATCGAAATTTAGCTCATTTCTTTTAGTACTCGTATGAATAACTTCAAACTTTCCTTTATTCAGGGTCAATTGCCACTTTTTGGACCACACAGATATCCTATCTAAATAACTGTGCAATTTCTTTTCGCCATCTGATTACTTTACAAGACGGTAAATGACAGCATCATCTGCAAAGAATCTAAAAACTCAGATTGTCTCCTATGTCATTTATATAGATTAGGAACAATAGACGGCCTATAACACTTCCTTGGGGAACGCCGGATATCACTTCTGTTTTACTCGATGACTTTCCGTCTATTACTACGAACTGTGACCTTTCTGACAGGAAATCACGAATCCAGTCGCACAACTGAGGCGATACTCCGTAGGCACGCAATTCGGTTAGAAGACGCTTGTGAGGAACCGTGTCGAAAGCCTTCTGGAAATCTAAAAATACGGAATCAGTTCGACATCTCCGTCGATAACACTCATTACTTCATGAGTATAAATAGCTAGTTGCGTTTCGCAAGAACGTTTTCTGAATCTGTTCTGACTGTGTGGCACCACTTTTACAATCGGAGTTTGCCTATTCTGAGTGTAATTTATCGAGTATTATGAAAGTTCACCTAAATATCTCCTCGCGTTTTCAATGACAGTAACATATTGTACACAAGCGCTTCCGGAGGCTATTTTTAACTTTTGCGACACTTTCTATAATACACAAATAGTCAAATGTAACAACACGTTGCCATCACGAATACGAATGCTGTAGTGAGTTTTCACAAACTCATTTTCGGAGACCGGTTTGAAATAAGCTTGAGTGAGAGAAAATATCTGCTCAATGTTACGAACATGTCGCTGGTGTGAAAGATAGGTACGAACTGCCTGGTAGTTCGTTCTCGACCGAGTAGTGACCTGTGTTAAGTGTTTCGCGCCTGTCATCTGAAATGCGCCTGTGATCAGTGGACTCATTTCGCCAATGATCTACGACATCACCTCAGATCTTTACTTCACCTTTGAATGTCATTAGTTGGAATTACGGTTAGGAAGTGGACAGTGTGGGGAAGGTCTTCAATATTCTTGGGATCCTGTAGGCACATTCGTAGAGCGGACATACATGATTAGAGGTACGCCCTTCGCGCCAAACCCAGTACGCCGGCCGCTGTGGCCGAGCGGTTCTAGGCGCTTCAGTCTGGAACCGCGCGACCGCTACGGTCGCAGGTTCGAATCCTGCCTCGGGCATGGACATGTGTGATGTCCTTAGGTTAGTTAGGTTTAAGTAGTTCTAAGTTCTAGGGGACTGACGACCTCAGATCTTGAGTTCCATAGTGCTCAGAGCCAAACCCAGTACATTAACAACCGCTCTGTCTATACGCACGTATTCCTGACCGTCTGTCGCTTTGTGGGATGGTTAGGTCTACAGATTTTTCGTGCACCCTAACTTGAAGGGTCTATACAAGGGCGATGTACTTGAGGACAATCTTATGGAAATGGAAGAGGATGTAGATGATGAAATGGGAGATTCGTACCTCGGGTGCCGGTTTCTCTATCTGAACTCAGAGCAAGAATTTACGCCGCCACTGAGCAAGTTACACAGGCAATGCTATAGCGAGTTTTGGAAGAAATTGACTCCCGGCGGGATGTGTGCAGGAGAACCAATTGATGCCACATACAACATCTATAGTTTAAGTTAAAAAAAATACTTGACGTGTTTGTCTACAAAAAACACTAAATCCTCGCACAAACAAAAAAATGCCTGACATCGAAATAAGTGTCCAAGGAATAGAAAAGCAACTGAAATGACTCAGCAGAGGAAAGTCCACTGGACCTGACGGGATGCCAAGTCGATTCTACACAGAGTACGCGAAAGAACTTGCCCCCCTTCTAACAGCCGTGTACCGCAAGTCTCTAGAGGAACGGAAGGTTCCAGATGATTGCAAAAGAGCACAGGTAGTCCCAGTCTTCAAGAAGGCTCGGCGAGCAGATGCGCAAAGCTACAGGCCTATATCTCTGACGTCGATCTGTTGTAGAATTTTAGAACATGTTTTTTGCTCGCGTTTCGTGTCGTTTCTGGAAACCCAGAATCTACTCTGTAGGAATCAACATGGATTCCGGAAACAGCGATCGTGTGAGACCCAACACGCTTTATTTGTTCATGAGACCCAGAAAATATTAGATACAGGCTCCCAGGTAGATGCTATTTTCCTTGACTTCCGGAATGCGTTCGATACAGTTCCGCACTGTCGCCTGATAAACAAAGTCAGAGCCTACGGGATATCAGACCAGCTGTGTGGCTGGATTGAAGAGTTTTTAGCAAACAGAACACAGAATGTTGTTATCAATGGAGAGACGTCTACAGACATAAAATAACCTCTGGCGTACCACAGGGGAGTGTTATGGGACCATTGCTTTTCGCAATATATATATATATATATATATATATATATATATATATATATATATATATATATATATATATATGACCTAGTATATAGTGTCGGAAGTCCGTGCGGCTTTTCGCGGATGATGCTCTAGTATACAGAGAAGTTGCAGCATTACAAAACTGCAGCGAAATGCAGGAAGATCTGCAGTGGATAGGCACTTGGTGCAGGGAGTGGCAACTGACCGTTGACATAGACAAATGTAATGTACTGCGAATACATAGAAAGAAGGATCCTTTATTGTATGATTATATGATAGCGGAACAAACACTGCTAGCAGTTACTTCTGTAAAATATCTGGGAGTATGCGTGCGGAACGATTTGAAGTGGAATGATCATATAAAATTAATTGTTGGTAAGGCGGGTACCAGGTTGAGATTCATTGGGAGAGTCCTTAGAAAATGTAGTCCATCAACAAAGGAGGTGGCTTACAAAACACTCGTTTGCTCATCAGTGTGGGATCCGTGCCAGATCGGGTTGACGGAGGAGGTAGAGAAGATCCAAAGAAGAGCGGCGCGTTTCGTCACAGGGTCATTTGGTAAGCGTGATAGTGTTACGGAGATGTTTAGCAAACTCGAGTGGCAGACTCTGCAAGAGAGGCGCTCTGCATCGCGGTGTAGCTTGCTGTCCAGGTTTAGGGAGGGTGCGTTAGTCGATGAGGTATCGAATATATTGCTTCCCCCTACTTATACCTCCCGAGGAGATCACGAATGTGAAATTGGAGAGATTCGAGCGCGCACGGAGGCTTTCCGGCAGTCGTTCTTCCCGCGAAGCATACGCGACTGGAACAGGAAAGGGAGGTAATGACAGTGGCGCGTAAAGTGCCCTCCGCCACACACCGTTGGGTGGCTTGCGGAGTATAAATGTAGATGTAGATGTAAATCGATGTGTATATCTTTTTTCAGTAAATTTATAACGACTTTCAAAGTTGTATATTCCTTATTGAAGCACGCTGTACTGTACTTGCAGAACAAACATTGTACTGGAGTTGAATTCCCGTTCTTCTCCAGTGCCTGTTTGGGGTCCCACTTATCGTGTTGCGCGCGGCGTCACTCGTAGCGGCCCTTATCTGCGCCGGCGCGTGCCCTTTGCCCTTGACAAGGTCCCTCAGCAGGCGGAAATAACGCCTAGCCGTTTCCGGCTACAGTAATGGAAGGGTCTTGCTTATACCACTCGTACTCCACAAAACTACGAGCCTTCGGCGGGTTCGACTCCGTGACACTGACTAGGCGCTTTTAAGCCAGTCCGATACAGCCACAGAATGGTGATTTTTCACCCTATCCTCCGCCATGAGAACTTACGTTGTCTTTCCTTTCCTCCTCCCAAAACACACGCACACGCTAGCACCAAATTAACGATTCCTTCAGCTGCCTGGTTGTTCACATCAAATTCGCTCAAGTTGCGCCATAAATACCGTTTTTCCCCTACTCGATTCCATACCACCGCATTTGAAAGCCTACTAGTCCCTTCTTGCCTTCAATGGTTATTGTCCACATCTTAATTCCGTACAAGGCCAAATAAAATACCATCAGTAAAGATTACCTAACATTTAAATTTATATTAGAAGTTAGCAAGTGTACCATTTTCAGAAATGTTTCTATTTATTTATTACTGCGAATTGGCTGTCTGAGGACAAGGACGTCATCTTTACGCCCGTGACTATTTTACGTTTTTATTACACACTATTGCAATTTCGGCCTTGGGCTGATATTACGGCTTTAAGCCATGTCAACGTAATGTAAGCTGACACATTTACATTACGTTGACAGGGCTTAAAGCCGTAATATCAGCCCAAGGCCGAAATTGCAATAGTGTGTAATAAAAAAACTTATAATAGTCACTGGTATAAAGATGACCATCTTCAAAAAGTTTATCACTATGAATCCCAGCTATAACAAGTTTTCTAATTTCAGTTCTTCGTTCTTTTCTTCCAGTATCTTTTGAAACGTCCCCTTACAAAAATTATCAGTGACTGTGCTTAAAGTGACACACAATATTTTTAGCGCAATGCAATCTGACTTATAATAATCCCTACAAAAGAATGTCCGTGACTAACAATAACCTACACCTTTCATGAATTAATTACCTCACAAAAATCTTCGTTACTCGAACTACTGCAATACAGCGAGCGCCAATACTGCCAGCTAAATAAAAGATTCTAACTACTGAAGCCACTAACTACTGATAGGCATAGTTAGCAAATGAAAGATTTTGATGGAGAACAAACAGTGTATTTACCTTACTAGTGTTCGAAAGTCAATATATATATATAGCAGTTCATGACATCCAGTCTTACAAATGTACTGTCTCCAGATCGTCCGCTCTCAAAACTCCATCTCTCCCCCCACATCCACCACTGCTGGCGGCTCACCTCCAACTGCCCAACACTACAATAGCAAATATTCCAACAATGCCACCCAGCCACAGACTGCACACAGCACAGCCAGTGATTTTCATACAGAGCGCTACCTGGCGTTACCAATAAAAAAACCTAAACAGCCTACTCACACTTTCACCTGTTCAAAATGTTTCTTCTTTCTCTCTTTAGACATTTTTGTACCGCTCTTTTCAGCTACGCGGCCGTGGAATCCTTCCATTTTCAATACTTCTCCCCGAAAGACTTCTCTCCTGTTCATATCTTCTGGTGTGTTATATTTTTTGTTTCGAAAACTTTTTTTAAAAAAAACTTCGTTGATCCATGTTGTGGACTTCCTACCCCACAAATATTTGAAAATCTTACCAGTTAATCTATTCTCTTGCTTTGGAAATATATCTCCAAAAAAACAAGAGTCGTCTTTTTCTCGTAACGTTTGCGAGTGGAACAGGAGGGAAGCAAATGATAAGTAATGGTTCAAGGTACCCTCCGCTACGCCCTGTACCGTGGCTTGCGGAGTATGCAAGTAGATGTAGAAACCCTTTCTAAACCATCACTCGTTGAGACGACGACAAAATGATAAACGTTGATCGCTTACTATATTTTCGCTGTGTTTGCACTAAGACGTGTCTGGCACGATTTTTTTTTATTACCTCTTTGCTGCCAGTTCTACTCCCGACACATTTTGCTGAGAAATGTCAGTGAATGTACCTGCAAAGTTACGTCACTCTACGACACACAGTTTACGAGATTGTTGTTGCTGCTGTTGTTGTTGTTGTTGTTGCCTTCAGTCCTGGACTGGTTTGATGCAGCTCTCCATGCTACTCTATCCTGTGCAAGCTTCTTCATCTCCCAGTACCTACTGCAACCTACATCCTTCTGACTCTGCTTAGTGTATTCATCTCTTGGTCTCCCTCTACGATTTTTACCCTCCACGCTGCCCTCCTGTACTAAATTGGTGATCCCTTGATGCTCAGAACATGTCCTACCGACCGATCCCTTCCTCTAGTTAAATTGTCACAAATTCCTCTTCTCCCCAATTCTATTCAATACCTCTTCATTACTTATGCGATCTACCGACCTAACCACCAGCATCCTCCTGTAGCACCACATCTCGAAACCTTCTATTCTGTTCTCGTCCAAACTATTTATCTTCCATGTTTCACTTCCACTCATGGCTACACACTATTGAAATGCTTTCAGAAAGAATTTCCTGACACGCAAATCTCTACTCGATGTTAACAAATTTCTCTTCTTCAGAAACGCTTTCCTTGCCATTGCCAGTCTACATTTTATATCCTCTCTACTTCGACCATCATCAGTTATTTTGCTCCCCAAATAGCAAAACTCCTTTACTACTCTAAGTGTCTCATTTCCTAATCTAATTCCTCAGCATCACCCGACTTAATTCCACTACATTGCGTTATCCTCGTTTTGCTTTCGTTGATGTTCATCTTATATCCTCCTCTCAAGACACTATCCATTCCGTTCAGCTGCTCTTCCAAGTCCTTTTGTCTCTGACAGAATTACAATGTCATCGGCGAACCTCAAAGTTTTTATTTCTTCTCCATGGATTTTAATTGCTATTCTAAATTTTTCTTCAATATTTGCTCAGTATATAAATTGAATAACATCGGGAATAGGCTACAACGCGGTCTCACTACCTTCCCGACCACTGCTTCCCTCTCATGCCCCTCGACTCTTGTAACTGCGATCTGGTTCCTGTACAAATGTAAATAGCCTTCGGCTGCCTGTATTTTACCCCTGCCATCTTCAGCAGAAATGACATCATAAACACTGAGATGCGTGAAAGACTAGTTTTTGCTTAAAATGGAGCACAGATTTTGCAAACTCTATTCATGTAGTGTTTGACAATGTTAACACTTAGTGACTGCAAGCAACTCCAAATACACTTTGTAACCTTTGTCTAAACTTCTTCTCGCTTACATGATGAACGACAGATATTTGATACATTTAATCGTTTCTTCAGTAGTCAGACATTTCAGACTTTTTTCTGCACGATAGTACGATTCTGTAAAGAATGGGGGGGGGGGGGGTTACTCACCAATACTAAGTAGAGGGTTAGCACGACTCATAAGCCGTCGTCACAATTTCACTTCTGCCAGTACCTCGTCTCCTACCTTCCAAACTTTACACAAGCTCTCCTGCGAACCTTACAGAACTAGCACTCCTGGAAGAAAGGATCATACGCGAACAACTTCCGTTACGTCGGTTTTCACGTATCTGTCAAAACTAATCCTGTCGCCCACAATTCAAATTACCACTGACGTTAACCCCTTCTGTCGGAACATCGAATCGTAAGTATTATGTGAAAGTTTATTCTAGTCCCGGAACAAATTCCTTTCACATACGCGCACGACCGAACAGCAGAACGGAACACAACCGAACAACGCAATGACGTTACATTTCGACAATGTCCGCCCAATGAACATCTCTTTGATTTTATCTTCCCTACTCTGCTTAATTAAATTATTCTTAATTACAATTTATTCAGCTATTTGACGAAAACATCTAACGAAAATAAAATAAATTCATCCCAACGCAAAAGATCCGTTATAGCTTGCACGCAGCTCTTTCTTTCCATTTTCACGTTTTTGAGCTCTAAGTGATAAGCTACAGTAACGCCCTCTTCAGGAGGTATCACGGTAGTGATTGGAACGGAAACGTGGTTTGCGCTTCCTTGTTGCGTGTCGCAAGTCGAGACGCGTCACGTAGCATGTCGCATATCGCATCGTCCCGACTAAAAAAAAAGAAAAAAAAAGCGGGAATGCGGCGATGTGTGTCGCGTCGCGCGACCTTCGCACGATCGTATCCTGTCGCCTCAGTGTGAACCGCATCCGCTCCTGTTAGCCGAGTGGTGAGCGCGGCCAGGAGGCGCGGGTTCGATTCCCGGCTGGGGCAGGAGATTTTCTCCGCTCAGGCCCTGAGTGTTGTGGTGTCCCCATCATCGTTTCATCCCCATTTCCGACGCGCAGGTCGCACAATGTGGCGTCGAATCCGATGACTACACTACTGGACATTAAAATTGCTACACCAAAAAGAAATGCAGATGATAAACTGATACTCATTGGACATATATACTAGAAATGATAGGTGATCAGGTTTTCACGCAATTTGGGTGCATAGATCCTGAGAAATCAGTACCCAGAACAACCACCTCTGGCCGTAATAACGGCCTCGATACGCCTGGGCATTGAGTCAAACAGAGCTCGGATGGCGTGTACAGGTACAGCTGCCCATGCAGCTTCAACACGATACCACAGTTCATCGAGAGTAGTGACTGGCGTATTGTGACGAGCCAGTTGCTCGGCCACCATTGACCAGACGTTTTCGATTGGTGAGAGATCTGGGGAATGTGCTGGCCAGGCAGCAGTCGAACATTTTCTGTATCCAGAAAGGCCAGTACAGGACCTGCAACGTGCGGTCGTGCATTATCCAGCTGAAATGTAAGATTTCGCAGTGATCGAATGAAGGGTAGAGCCACGGGTCGTAACACATCTGAAATGCAACGTCCATTGTTCGAAGTGCCGTCAATGCGAACAAGAGGTGACCGAGACGTGTAACCAATGGCAGCCCATACCATCACGCCGGGTCATACGCCAGTATGGCGATTACAAATACACGCTTCCAATGTGCGTTCACCGCGATGTCGCCAAACGCGAATGCGACCATCGTGATGCTGTAAACAGAACCTGGAGTCATCCGAAAAAATGACGTTTCGCCATTCGTGAACCCAGGTTTGTCGTCGAGTACACCATCGCAGGAGCTCCTCTCTGTCATGCAGCGTCAAGGGTAACCGCAGCCACGGTCTCCGAGCCGATAGTCCTGCTGCAAACGTCGTCGAACTGTTCGTGCAGATGGTTGTCGTCTTGCAAACGTCTCCATCTGTTGACTCAGGGATCGAGACGTGGCTGCACGATCCGTTACAGCCGTGCGGATAAGATGCCTGTCATCTCGACTGCTAGTCATACAAGGCCGTTGGAATCCAGCACGGCGTTCCGTATTACCCTCCTGAACCCACCGATTCCGTATTCTGCTAACAGTCATTGGATCTCGACCGACGCGAGCAGCAATGTCGCGATATGATAAACCGCAATCGCGATAGGCTACAATCCGACCTTTATCAAAGTCTGAAACGTGACGGTACGCATTTCTCCTCCCCACACGAGGCATCACAACAACGTTCCACCAGGCAACGCCGGTCAACTGCTGTTTGTGTATGAGAAATCGGTTGGAAACTTTCCTCATGTTAGCACGTTGTAGGTGCCACCACCGGCGCCAGCGTTGTGTGAATGCTCTGAAAAGCTAATCATTTGCATATCACAGCATCTTCTTCCTGTCGGTTAAATTTCGCGTCTGTAGCACGTCATCTTCGTGGTGTAGCAATTGTAATGGCCGGTAGTGTACTTGCCCTGTGCAGATAATTTTAGCCCAGGTAGCCTGTGTGGGTTGTGACGTCACGTCGCCGAAGTGAGGTCCCACCCTAGGCAGGTATCCAGGGAAGAGTGACGTCATCGCAGAGGGCGCCACCGGCGCATGGGCGACATTCCGCGTCGGATGAAGCGATGCGAGTGGCGAGATAGGACGGTACGCGGCCGCTACCGCTCGCTAGACAACCGCGCCGCCTCCGTATAGGCGGTGGGCGTGTCCGCACACCGCTAATCCCAGCCAGGATGCAAATGAGCGTCCATAATGCCGGCGGCACAGTGCTATTGTTCGGCGTGGGAGCCGCCGTGTGGTGCTGTTGCGGAGTAATCGTCCATCTTTCCTCTTACTGTGCAACAGCCGACCCAGAAAGTGTCCTCCAAATAAAGGGTCAACTCCAGCTACACCGATAACATATCGGAGTTTGTCCGGGAATGTTTTCTCAGTACTTCGGTATGAGCCGGCCGTGGTCTCCGGTGGCACTTTACACAGTAATACTATTTAGCACAGTTTGTTACCTCCCATTTATCTTTCGATCTGTTTCGCGCTGATAATATCTATACAGCGTTGCACATACCGCTATATTTGAATAAAAAGTTTTTAATTATTCTTTTATTTGTCCTTCCGAGTAGTAACTCCAATTAGCCAACAATGACACACAGTTACAATGTAGATGGAATTGAATAAAAGAATACTCAGTCTTCAGGCCCCGTGTGGCCTACCGGGACCATCCGACCGCCGTGTCATCCTCAGTGGAGGATGCGGATAGGAAGGGCGTCGGGTCAGCAGACCGCTCTCCCGGTCGTTACGACTGTATTCTTGACCGAAGCCGCTACTATTGGTCGAGTAGCTCCTCAATTGGCATCACGAGGCTGGGTGCACCCCGAAAAATGGCAACAGCGGATGGCGGCCTGGATGGTCACCCATCCAAGTGCCGACCACGCCCGACAGCCCTTAACTTCTGTGATCGCACGGGAACCGGTATATGCACTGCGGCAAGGGGATAAAAGAGTACAGAAATGCAAATTAGAAATAGAGAAACCTCAAACAGTCGCAGCAGTGTCCACCATGTCTTTGCAAGAATTAGATGTGCAGACGTGTTCCAATTGCTCCACTCCAGACATTTTTTTCCAAAACTTTACCTTTATCACACATTTACATCCACATACAGATTATACATGCACGTTCATTACTTTGTATGCAGGCCTTTGTTCTTAATCAAAATTTTTATCTTGTTTGGATAGATTTTAGTAACTTTTCACACGGCATTTTAATATGCTCTAGTTTCTCCACAAGATCTTGTTGGGTGGTTAATGTAAATTCCCTTATCCTCCGTTTCACAATAGCCCATAAATTTTCAGTTGGGTTCATATCGGGGCTATTCCCTGGCCAGGGCAACACTTTCAGTTGCTTCCTTTCAAAGTACTTGGAAACTCCTTTGGCTTTGTGGCACGATGCCTCATCATGCATAAAAATGGCATCTTCATTAGGGAACCACTCATTTATTTGGGGGGAAAAGTTTCTTATCAAGAATTTCTTTATATTGTTCTTGCCTCATTGTCCCTTCAGCAGTGTGTAATCTGCCAGGACCTTTCACCGACATAACACTCCGGACCGTAACGGAAGTTGGACGCTTCACACATTGCTGCACACACTCAGCTCTGAACTGTTCTCCAGGTCTGCGACGAACGTACTGGCTGCTGTCTTCCATCACAGTGAATACGGGTTCATCACTGAAGCATGTGTAGAAAATTGCAAGTGATAAAAGTTGGCTGTAGTAGCATAGGAAACCTCAACAGTCCCAAAATTCAGATGTACATTTCTTCAGTATCAACAAAACATCATAATTTCAACCCAGACCCACTTAATTTACCATATACCTTAGCCCAGTCCCCACTTGTCCACTTCTGAAGCTTTCAGCCTACTCCAATCTTTCGGTTTTCATCACAGGTGTGATTTTCTGTTTTTTCTTTGGTCGGCATGCCTTGTTTTCCACATTCAAACAGCCTCCTCCTCATTTTCACAGGTGAAAATTCAACACCCAAACCTTTCAGCTCATACCTCATGTCCGTAGCAGTAAGTTAACGGTTCATTGTTGCCATGTTTGTAAGTCTTCTCATTGTTCTGGGACTGAGTTTTCTTTTATGTGCACGTTCTTCTTTCCTGTTCGGCTTGTATTCACCACCTTGCTGCAATAAAAGTTTGATTCTACTGCCAGTTTTCTGTGATATTCTGTGAGCAACTCGTTGCTGTATATATCGATTTTAAGCCAGAAGTGCTACCGCAGCCGAAACTTTCCGAGGTGAAACACCTTTTGTCTTCCCCATAACCTCACTTTCTTTGGGAACTGCACGAATTATTCCTATAGGTAAAACATGCAAGTTCACAAGCTACGTAATGCCTTGTTAATGTAGCAAGAAGTTGACAGAATAAATAACAAGTTGGAGTACACCACAGAAACACAAAACACTGCTGTAAACGCAGTTTCAAAGCATGTACACAGAAAACTAACACCAACACGATTTGGAGGGAAAATGACAAATGTTACCAACTGTGAAAAAATCAGTGATCTGTGAGTTGCTTGGAAGGGGAATTTCGTGGCATCAATCAAACCATTACAACAAATCAATTATTACACTTTTCCCCTCTTGTTTTTAGACCAAAAAAGTTGAGAGTATGAAAAATAATGCTTTAGTCTAATAATTTGAACACGTCAGTAAAAGGCAGGTAAACTTCTGTTGAGTGTCAGTTCACATCATACCTGAAATATGTTCAAGAGCGAGAGAGGAAAATGGAACATGGACCCCATTAAAAATTTCAAATGGCTCTGAGCACTAAGGTACTTAACTTCTGAGGTCATCAGTCCCCTAGAACTTAGAACTACTTAAACCTAACCAACCTAAGGACATCACACACATCGATGCCCGAGGCAGGATTCGAACCTGCGACCGTAGCAGCATCGCGGTTCCGGACTGAAGCGCCTAGAACCGCTCGGCCACAGCGGCCGGTATGTCAGTGACAGCAAAGGACCTGGAGAGCTGTTGAACGGAATGGAGAGTGTCTTGAAAGGAGGATATAAGAACATCATCATCAAAACCAAAACGAGGATAATGAAATGTAGTCGAATTAAATCAGGTGAGGCTGATGGAATCAGATTAGGAAATGAGACACTTAAAGCAGTAGATGAGTTTTGCTATTTGGGGAGCAAAATAACTGATGATGGTCGAAGTAGAGAGGATATAAAATGTAGACTGGCTATGGCAAGGAAAGCGTTTCTGAAGAAGAGCAATTTCTGAACATCCTAGTATAGATTTAAGTGTTAAGAAGTCTTTTCTTGAAGTATTTTTAGGGATTGTAGCCATGTATGGAAGTGAAACATGGGCGATAAATAGACAAGAAGAGAATAGAAGCTTTCGAAATGTGGTGCTACAGTATGCTGAAGATTAGATGGGTAGATCATGTAACTAATGAGGTACTGAACAGAATTGGGGAGAAGAGGAGTTTGTGGCACAACTTGACTAGAAGAAGGGATCGGTTGGTAGGACATGTTCTGAGGCATCAAGGGATCACCAATTTACTATTGGAGGGCAGCGTGGAGGGTAAAAATTGTAGAGTAAGACCAAGAGATGAATACACTAAGCAGATTCAGAAGGATGTAGGTTGCAGTAGGTACCGGGAGATGAAGAAGCTTGCACAGGATAGAGTAGCGTGGAGAGCTGCATCAAACCAGTCTCTGGACTGGAGACCACAACAGCAAAATAATTGTACTACGCGTAAGGTGGAAATTGGTTGCGTTATATTTTAGATCTGTTCGCTCTATCAAATTTTTGCAGTAAATTCCCGTGTGGTGTCATGTCCTTTGTTCTTATTCTGTTTTTATAGTGCTTGATTGATAAGTTGATGATGCTGTCGCTCCTGTTTTACGCATACAGGCCCGAGGATGGGGTGCATCTGCAGATCTAGCCATTTTCTCGCTACACTTAGCAGGTGTATCATCAATTCTTGCTACAGAAACTTTATTAAAACAGCAATAAATATACGATAAGAAAGTATAACTTTAGACCAAACACCGGCACGTTGAAGCGCCGAAACTGGTTGCATAGAAATAAATAAAATCGTAAGGACTGCTGTACGCGTTTTATTTCGTCACAGTTTGACGTTATGAACAAATTTTGCACGAGTTTGGCCTCTATCGTAAAGCCAACGTTTGAAGGTGTAGGCCGTGTTGGTAACGAAGTAATCGGCTCCCTCAGCATATTCAGCGGGCTACGTGGAGTGGCAGACTTGCGTGTTACATCCCGGTACTACTGTGGTGGGTCCAGAATAGGGGGCCCGAAGCCTGCTTTTAATCTCTCCACCGACTCGCAACGAGCGTTCCGCTCTCTGCGCGGTGCGCGGTCTGGCGTTACGTGACGTGGAGGGGGGTAGGGGGGGGGGGGTGCTGTAGCAGTACAGCCTCTGGAAAAGTCCACACAGCGGCGTGCTGGCACAAGAAAAAAGTATACGGTAACTTTAACAGGCTGAGCTGCAAAGATGTACGACACACACGTTCCACTGATACAGACCCGACGACGACAATTTCTACACCTTCTTCAGAACAATAAAACGCACAAGTGCCTAAGAAGACCTTTGTCAATGATTAAAAGAGCACCATAGCTATACATTTATACACGAAAAAAAGGAAAACACAAACAGTACATGTGTACAAAGTCTGTTACTTGACTTCATGGTGTAATCTCCACCTCACACCGGCCTATGTTCGATGGGCCATGATCCGCCATAAACTATAGGCCGGTGTGAGGTGGAGATTATACCATTAAGTTAAGTAACCGTTTAGACTTTGTATATACGTACTGTTTGTGTTTTCCTTTTTTTTTGTGTATAAATGTATAGCTATGGTGCTCTTTTAATCATTGACAAAGGTCTTCTTAGGCACTTCTGGCTTTTTTTTTTTTTTGTTCTGAAGAAGGTGTAGTTATCTACGCCGAAACGTAGCTTAACACTAGGTGCTTTTTTCGGAAGAGGCGGGTTTCCAGTTTTTTTTATATATTAACCAAAGATTGCTGACGCGCTACGTTGTTGAAGGTTCTTATACTCAGAAATGTCCAGTACGGGCCATAATTATCAAATGGCTCTGAGCACTATGGGACCTAACTTCTGAGGTCATCAGGCCCCTATAACTACTTAAACCTAGCTAACCTAAGGACATCACACACATCCATGCCCGAGGCAGAATTCGAACCTGCGACCGTAGAGGCCGCGCGGTTCCAGACTGTAGCGCCTAGAACAGCTCGGTCACCCCGGCCGACCCA
Source organism: Schistocerca nitens (assembly GCF_023898315.1). Lineage (NCBI taxonomy): Eukaryota > Metazoa > Arthropoda > Insecta > Orthoptera > Acrididae > Schistocerca > Schistocerca nitens. The sequence continues at coordinate 11,874 of NW_026045996.1, read as the reverse complement.
TAATGATCGTCCGGCAGCAAAACTTCCTAGATACGATAATGTTTTAAACCGGAATCCATTTAGGCTGAAAAGAAAATACCTCCTGTTTTGCCACCAGGAGCAAATGTGGCGCTGTGAAAGCAAGAAACACAGAAGTAAACTGTTAACGTTTGACATCCACAACTGGTGCTAAAATTTGTGATTATGAGTAAATCCTTTTCACTTCACAGATCCTTTATTTGGATAAAATCGTACACACGATCTCCCAGTATCTTTAACCAACTATTCATTCATAGGCACTTTCCTAGCTCCAATGCTGATGGCGCTGTCCAACTCATGTATGGTTCTACATCCACACGGATACTCTGCAAATCACATTTAAGTGACTGGCAGAGGCTTCGTCGAACCACAGTCACAATTCTCAATTATTCCAATCTCGTACAGCGCACGGAAATAACGACCACCTATCTGTGTCAGCTCTGATTTCCCTTATTTTATCATCGTCATAACGTCCTTGATACGCCTGGCATTGAGTCAGACAGAGCTTGGATGGCGTGTACAGGTACAGCTGCCCTTCAAGCTTCAACACGATACCACAGTTCATCAAGACTAGTGACTGGCGTATTGTGACGAGCCAGTTGCTCGGCCACCATTGACCAGACGTTTTGAATTGGTGAGAGATCTGGAGAATGTGCTGGGCAGGGCAGCATTCGAACATTTTCTGTATCCAGAAAGGCCCGTGCAGGACCTGCAACATGCGGTCGTGCATTATCCTGCTGAAATGTAGGGTTTCGGAGGAATCGAATGAGAGACAGAGCCACGGGTCGTAACACATCTGAAATGCAACGTCCACTGTTCAAAGTGCCGTCAATGCGAACGAGAGGTGACCGAGACGTGTGACCGATGGCACCCCATACCATCACGCCGGCTGATACGCCAGTATGGCGATGACGAATACACGCTTCCAATGTGCGTTCACCGCGATGTCGCCAAAGACGGGTGCGACCATCGTGATGCTGTAAACAGAACCTGGAATAATCCGAAGAAATGACGTTTTGCCATTCGGGCACCCAGGTTCGTCGTCGAGTACACCGTCGCAGGCGCTCCTGTCTGTGATGCAGCGTCAAGGGTAACCGCAGCCACGGTCTCCGAGCTGATAGTCCATGCTGCTGCAAACGTCGTCGAACTGTTCGTGCAAATGGTTGTCCTCTTGCATACGTCCCCATCTGTAGACTCAGGGATCGAGACGTGGCTGCACGATCTGTTACAGCCGTGCGGTTAAGATGCCTGTCATCTCGATTGCTAGTGATACGAGGCCGTTGGGATCCAGCACGGCGTTCCGTATTACCCTCCTGAACGCACAGATTCCATATTGGATCTCGACCAACGCGAGCAGCAATGTCGCGATACGATAAACGGCAATCGCTATAGGCTACAATCCGACGTTTATCAATGTCTGAAACGTGATGGTACGCATTTCTCCTCCTTACACGAGGCATCACAACAACGTTTCATCATGTCAACTGCTGTTTGTGTATGAGAAATCGGTTGGAAACTTTGCTCATGTCAGCACGTTGTAGGTCTCGCCACCGGCGCCAACCTTGTGTGAATGCTCTGAAAAGCTAATCGTTTGCATATCACAGCATCTTCTGCCTGTCGGTTAAATTTCGCGTGTGTAGCACGTCATCTTGGTGGTGTAGCAATTTTAATGGCCAGTAGTGTAGTTCTAGGGGCCTCATGACCTCATATGTTAAGTCCCGTAGTGCTCAGAGCCCTTGTAACCATTTTTTTGTGGCGGACGGAGAGTTCCCTGTGTCGGCACCGTTATGGCGGCTGGTGGATGTCCCAGACTCAGGTGGAGTGGTGCGCCTCCAGTTTTCTGCGGCATTCGGTAGCGCCGCATCCGGCAGGCGGCACACACACACACACACACACACTAGCTGTCGGGCAGGCAGCCAACACCGCCGGCCGCAACTTCCCGCCTCTGTTGCGACACCGGCTGCTCAGCCCGTGGCGCAGTGCAGCCGACCGCCAACCCGTCACGCTGTGCCAAACACTCTACGGCTGGACACACACTTGGCTGGTGGACGAGCGATGGCGTACCTCCGAATACCGCGTCGGGCGGTCCTTCTAGCCGGCGTAGTATAGGGACTCGACGTGGCATTCGGCTCAGCAAGTAGTTGCAAGTTCCCCCGCCGAAATACTGACACGTGCTGTCTCTACAGCCGTCCATAATTGTCAAACTGTTTCCGATGCTCCAACTGTCCTCCCGGTGATGTCCCCATAAAGGTTGGATCGGATTCGTGTCTGGCGAACTGGGTGACCAAATCATTCGCTGGAATGTTGATGGTGGTGGGACAGCAACCAGCCACAAATTTTATTTCAGTTCCTCTATTCAAAGGCACTGCACGGTGTCGTGGTTGCAAAGATGGACCTCGTCGTGGACGTCGGAAGTGAAGTTGCGTATCGTTCAGCCTATTGCGCACAGTTTGAGTCGTAACACGACGTCCTGCGCCTCACGAAAAATATTATAATCCGTAGGCAGCGGTCATCCACTGCAGTAGCAGCCCTCGGGCGGCCTGAGCGAGGCATGTCATCGACAGTTCCAGTCTCTCTGTATCTCCTCCATGTCCGAACAACATCGCTTTGGTTCGCTCAAAGAGGCCTGGACACTTCCCTTGTTGAGAGGCCTTCCTGGCACAAAGTAACCGCACGGTTCAACTACAGACAACACGAGCCGTGTACCTCCTTCCTGGTGGAATGACTGCAACTGATCGGCTGTCGGACCCCCTCCGTCTAATAGGCGCTGCTCATGCATGGTTGTTTACACCTTTGGGCGGGTCTAGAGACATATCTGAACAGTCAAAGGGACTGTAATACAGTATCCACAGTCAGTGTCTCTCTTCAGGACTTCCGGGAATCGGTGTGATGTAAAACTTTTTTTGATGTGTGTGTATTATTCTTGTAGAAATACAGTCGAAAATTTGAAGGACACTTCACTGGTGATACACGGCTACCAAAGGGTATGGATTTTCGTTACTTTTGGCGTGGCCGGCTGCGGTAGCCGAGCGGTTCTAGGCGCTTCAGTCTGGAACCGCGCGACCGCTACAGTCGCAGGTTCGGATCCTGCCTCGGTCATGGATGTGTGTGATGTCCTTAGGTTGGTTAGGTTTAAGTAGTTCTAAGTTTTAGGGGACTGATGACCTCAGAAGTTTAGTCCCATAGTCCTCAGAGCCATTTTGAACTTTCGACGTGGCCATTTGAAAACAGCATGTCATTTGACACAGGCCTTAACTTTCAAAACTATAGCAATTCAGATGTCATCCGACAGCTACAGTACCGCGCTGTATAATCCGTAGACACAACTGAAGTGTGGGCTGTAAACCATTTGCCGACATTGCTTGAACGTGTTGTCAATGATAAAGATGTGTAATTGCGGATGCACCATTACTAACCACACTGTGTTCTACTAAGTGGCATCTCAGGGGGAGCTTGCGGGAGAGTCATTGGTAAATATTCTCTCACTCGTTCTACAGTGCGGACTGTTGTTTGACGGGAACCTCTGCCAGGTGTTTGGTGCTCGGAGGGCCCAGTTTGAGACTGGTTCCTAACCACAGCGTTAAGTGTCTTAAGTAGAGCCACGTAAGTAGAGCGACGCCTGGTGCCAAATGTCTGCCAGTACTTACGTTCGACTTGGTGGGCACTAACATTCTCCTTCACTGTGGGCTACGTACAGTTTCCAGTAGTCACACAAAGTGTGGTGGGGGCCAAGTGGGATATCTTTGACGATAATCCACCACATAAATCCACTTTAGTGCGTTATTTCTTGGCAGTGTCTTATGACAGTTCTGCCAATAGAATTTCTCACGTTGGGGGCCAGAACAGAACAAGGTTCCAGAGCGTAACTAAGAAAGCTTAATAGTTTGAATAAATTGAAGTCACCAACGTAAGCTGCTTTTACCGAAGTATGGTAACTAAGCCACTTTCAAGTCTTTAAAGAATCGAACTCCCATCTATAAAACAGCGAGAAAAAGCTTAGAAAAGATTTCAGAAAAGGTTCATAGTTTGTTTCAAGTCGTTCAGTGCTCTCACGAAACACTAAATGAGTGTGTTCTTCGTAACCTGCCCTGCGTTTTACTCAAAAGCTGCTGTTTCACGCACCTCAATGTTTGTCATAACATCTTAACTATGTGCCGCGCCCAGTGTTATAATTTTCCGGTTACATTCAGTGGTATGTATGAATACTGTCGTCAAAGTGTGTTGTAAATCGAGTTAACAGTAAATTTAAGACGTCACTCCTGATGCCGGCGGTTCACTGCATAATCAGCGTAAATGTAGTGCGTGATGACGTTTTTGTGGGATAGAATGTTAGCGGGAAAAACCGCTGAAAAGATTTTGAAAGTATGTTTCAATTTTGTAGAAAGTCGCTAAGTGTTCTCGAATACTGGACGAATATAGTCTGGGTGATTTACACGCCTCGAGTAACACTGCGTCGAGGCGTATGCACAGATTTTAACTGCAGTTACCTTTCTAGCTGCAGTTACCTTTCTAGCTGCAGTTACCTTTCTAGCTGCAGTTACCTTTCTAGCTGCAGTTACCTTTCTAGCTGCAGTTACCTTTCTAGCTGCAGTTACCTTTCTAGCTGCAGTTACCTTTCTAGCTGCAGTTACCTTTCTAGCTGCAGTTACCTTTCTAGCTGCAGTTACCTTTCTAGCTGCAGTTACCTTTCTAGCTGCAGTTACCTTTCTAGCTGCAGTTATCTTTCTAGCTGTGTTAAACCTGTAACGAAAGAAAGGTTATATCGCTTAATGAGTAGATTACAATGGCCTTTTAAAGTTTCAGTTCGGCGACTAATTTTACAAAATACAGGAAATCAGGTTTTCGTCGCGACTGTACGCCGCTGGTGATCACGGAAGGCGCCGAAACGGCTGTACGATACGTGAATGCCATCCTCCGACCGATAGTGTAACCGTATCGGCAGAATAGTGGCGAGGCGTTCGTCTTCGTGGACCACAATTCGCGCCCCGACCGTGCACATCTTGTGAATGACGTCATTCAGGATAACGATATCGCTCGGCTAGAGGCCAAGATGTTGTGCAGACACGAACCCTGTCGAACATGCCTGTGATAGATTGAAAAGTGCTGTTTATGGACGATGTGATCCATCAGCCGGTCTGTGAGGGATCTACGGCGAATCGCCATTGGGGAGTTCTACAGTATTTCAACCAATGTCTCCACATCCACGCGCTCCGCAAACGTAACCATTTGACTGCCAGTTTTTCGCTGAATCTTAGAAACGACATGATTCACAGGCGCTAACGTAGCGCGCCAGACTGCACTAGGTTCGTATCGGCATCCCGGAGATTTCCCGCCTCCCATCTGACACGGTTAGGCATATTCATGAGCGCCACACGCGTCCATACTTTAGCATATCGCGTGTAGACTACCCGGCACAAAATGTCGCAGCGTCGTAATGCGCTGATTTGTGACTCTGGTAATGCTCTTATGACTCAAAGTTCCCTATGTGCGAATTCTGTGACACTCCTCCCCCTCCTCCCCCTCCTCCCCCCCCCTCCCCCTTCGTTACTCTTGCGATGTACGATAAATTTTGCTGCTAGAAGAGCAGCAAGTTGTATCACCAGACCATTGTGTGGAATCTTACAGGTGTCTCGCCTATTCCCGATGTCTATTCACTACTGTGTTGGCTTATGCTCTCGCGAGCAACCTGGTCGGCAAAGATGAAGCTAACACCGACAGTAGACGCTGGATAAAGCGCGCCTATCCCGACAGAGGCCAGAGACACACCGACAACCAACAAGCCGCCAATGCTATCTCGCCACTGATCGGACTCACTCACTCCAGTTTGGCGTGTGTGTCACTCACAGACCGGCTCGGTTCACGCCCCACGCTATGACAGTATACAGCGACTACAGCGGCACCAGCAGTGAGGCCAAAGAGTGTAACAGCAAGATTATACCGTGTAAAGGATGAGCCAGACAATAAGGGATTTTACTTTATTATATGAGCCTCAAACCGGTAACTTCATTTTTCCATTACGGCCAAGCCACGGCCGGCAGTGTTAGCTGCCTGTAAATTCTTTCGTCCCACGGTCTAGTAACAGGAAGTCAGCACCGAGAAAGGGCACCTTGTTCACGCGCCTCTCTCGTGTGCTTACGAGGTGACGCCGCCCCAGGCGTCGCTTAGCAGGCAACGCTCTGGAAAGTTCCATGCCGCCCGCACGGTTTCCTCGGTCCTGACCAATCAGGGTGGAGGAAGCCGCGTGGTGCGTCGAATATACCCGGCCGCCCGTCGCCGGGCCCGCTCTCTTGTATTCTTGCTCACCCGCGAGTCGGATGCGCTCCCTGTAGCATTGAACATCTCCCGCTTCTCCCGGTGCTACGGCACTGTGGACTTAGTTTTGGCAGACAACAACTGTCGGTAGCTTCGCGAACAATGTTCGCCAAATTGTAAGCTCTGGCTCACCCTCACCTCCCTAGGCCTATGTAGCCCCTTTTCATCATGCTTTAGCCAATAAATGGCCTTTCTCTAAAATTTACACTATTATTCCATAACGCCCACCGCCTGCCCACACCCGCCATCCTGTACAACCGATATTGTCTGCAAGAGGACCATTAATGAGGAGCTTGTACCTCTGAACACGAACTCTATACTCAAGTAAATGTTCATGTAAATAAACAAGTGTGTCAACCCACGTGTGCATTTCTGTTGTAGGAAAGAAGATACCGCCCGCCTGTAAGAACGTTCTCTCCCTTGGTTCTTTGTGGTACAAGACTCTACAACTACTAAGCGAGTGTAGCTGCTGTAGGTTAATTCTTACAAAGACGAAAACAGCAACCAGCCACTATTAATAGTGGCTGGTTGCTGTTTTCTCACCATGTCAGTTTTAGACGAAAAGGTGTAGTTTGCTCTTCGGTTCCGTCACATATTACCAAAATACGTCATTTTGGGGATCGTACGATGGGTGAAAGCAGGGACCGTGTTAGGATCTTGCGCGGCGAAACAATTTTTGGAAGTTCGATTTCAGAATTTCCGCCTTCCCTCTGTCACCTTTCATTTCGGTACCAATATGGTCACTGAGTGAATTAATAGAGAACGGCTTATTTCACGTGAGACTATAACTCGTTAGGGCTTTCTACATCTCCATCCATATCCCGCGAGCCACCTGACGGTGTGTGGCGGAGGGTACCTTGAGTACCTCTATCGGTTCTCCCTTCTATTCCAGTCTCGTATTGTTCGTGGAAAGAAAGATTGTCGGTACGCCTCTGTGTGGGCTCCAATCTCTCTGATTTTATCCTCACGGTCTCTTCGCGAGATATACGTAGGAGGAGCAATATACTGCTAGACTCCTCGGTGTAGGTATGTTCCCGAAACTTAGACAAAAGCCTGTACCGAGCGACTGAGCGTCTCTCCTGCAGAGTCTTCCACTGGAATTTATCTCTCATCTCCGTAACGCTTTCGCGATTACTAAATGATCCTGTAACGAAGCGTGCTGCTCTCCGTTGGATCTTCTCTATCTCTTCTATCAACCCTATCTGGTACGGATCCCACACTGCTGAGCAGTATTCGAGCAGTGGGCGAACAAGCGTACTGTAACCTACTTCCTTTGTTTTCGGATTGCATTTCCTTAGGATTCTTCCAATCAATCTCAGTCCGGCGTCTGCTTTACCGACGATCAACTTTATACGATCATTCCATTTTACATCACTCCTAATGCCTACTCCCAGATAATTTATGGAATTAACTGCTTCCAGTTTCTGACCTGCTATATTGCAGCTAAATGATATGGGATCTTCCTTTCTATGTATTCGGAGCACATTACACTTGTCTAGATTGAGATTCAATTGCCATTCCCTGCACCGTGCGTCAATTCGCTGCAGATCCTCCTGCATTTCAGTACCATTTTCCATTGTTACAACCTCTCGATATACCACAGCATCATCCGCAAAAAGCCTCAGTGAACGTCCGATGTCATCCACAAGGTCATTTATGTACATTGTGAATAGCAACGGTCCTACGACACTCCCCTGCGGCACACCTGAAATCACTCTTACTTCGGAAGACTTCTCTCCATTGAGAATGACACGCTGCGTTCTGTTATCTAGGAACTCTTCAATCCAATCACACAATTGGTCTGATAGTCCGTATGCTCTTACTTTGTTCATCACACGACTGTGGGGAACTGTATCGGACGCCTTGCGGAAGTCGAGAAACACGGCATGTACCTGGGAACCCGTGTCTATGGCCCTCTGAGTCTCGTGGACGAATAGCGCGAGCTGGGTTTCACACGATCGTCTTTTTCGACACCCATGCTGATTCCTACAGAGTAGATTTCTAGTCTCCAGAAAAGTCATTGTACTGGAACGTAATAGGTGCTCCAAAATTCTACAAATGATAGACGTTAGAGATATAGGTGTATAGTTGTGCACATCTGTTCGACGTGCCTCCTTGAAAACGGGGGTGACCTGTGCTTTTTTCCAGTGCTTTGGAACGCTACGCTCTTCTAGAGGCCTACGGGACACCGCTGCAAGAAGGGGGGCAAGTTCCTTCGCGTACCCTGGCTTTTAGTCAGATTGGTCGCCACAATGTGACTTCGTCATTGAACGCTCCTCTCGTTGGTCTCCTAACGTTTGTTTACACTACATGTCGGCGGTGCGGAAAGTCGCTGTGAACCGGGAAAAAAAGTGTCAGGTCCACCGCATCAGTATTACAAAACTTTCGTTAAATTTCGGATCCCGATAAGTTACGCGAATTTAAGGACTGTGCTTTCGACGTGCCATGAAAGTCGCGTCCTTGCCGTCTCGACAGGTGGTCGTGACGTGTCGTGCGTCACAGCACGCGATGCGCCGACCGCCGGTCGCTCATTTCGGTCGCCTCCAGCGAGGGCTCCGCGGCGTATTTACTCTGGAAATAGCGTCGCCGCCAACTGGAAAGCAGAAACCGTGCGAAGCGGCGAAGTGCGTCTTAAAATAAGGCCCGTCTGCATGGCGCTTAAAATACGGAAGGCGGAACCGACGGAACCTACTGCGCACAGTGAATCTCGGTATGGGAGCTCACCAACTTTACGCTCATTCCAAGCGACCTTCGAGGAAAAGCGGACGGTCTGAAGTGGCGCATACACACACGGAAAAGCCAAAGAAACTGGTGCACCTGCCAGATTTCGTGTAGGGCGCCCGCACGTGAAGGTGGCATGGACTCGAGTATCGTCTGAAGCAGTGCTGGAGGGAACTGACACCGTGAACCCTGCAGGGCTGTCCGTAAATACGTAAGAGTACGAGCGGCTGGAGATCTCTTCTGAACAGCAAGTTGCAAGGCATCCCAGATATGCTCAATAATGTTCGTGTCTGGGAGTTTGGTGGCCAGCGGAAGTGTTCAAACTCACAAGAGTGTTCCCGGAGCAACTTCTGACAACCCTACCACAACAAAGGTCAGCATTTAATAAAGATTGTGGTGTTGCTCACGCTGCTAAATACTGCATTTTCAGGCGACAACAAAGATATATTATGTGGCAGGTGTCATTGGAGCACAGTTAATAAAGTCATTTCATGTAATAATGAATAAACTAGGCACTCATATTTTCGTGTTTCCCACGCTGGTCTCGTCGTAAAAACATGGATCAGTCGTCGAAAATCTAGGTGGTGGTGATTCCAAGCTCGGATGCAAAAAGATCTAAGTTTTATTCTGCGATATTCAAAAGTTTTGTAGATGCGCTTCACGAACCATTCTTGAAGATTACATTTTTGCAGGACAATGGTGATGTAAAAAAGTAATCAGCAGTCCGAATTTAAGGTACACTTCATTTTTATTGCTTTTGTTGCAATGGCACGTAAGACACAAAACATCACTTCACAATACAAAACATACTTGAAACCACCTTCCTCACTGTTAAAGTTCACATTTTATAAGCTGACTAAAATATGCGTCTTTCCAACATGACGTGCAACATCTGACTTTTTCAAGGTCCGACTCTCCAACTAATCGCTTAGGCGCCCAAAAAATCAGAGTTACAAGTACTTCATGGATCATAGTGACAAAAGAAAGAATATACGTAAGTATAATATCATTGCAATATAAACATACCGATGTATCAACGTACCTCTACATTAATGAAATCAAATCTGAATGTTGTCTCAGAAATATGTTAAGTAGTTAACAGAAACACAGTAGAATATTGCTGGTAATGAGAAGTTCAGGTGAGCTGCCGTAATGATTATGTAATTCAAGTACCATTACAAAGTCTGTAGCAATTCTGGGCGTGTGGCGTGTCGCATTGTCCTGCTGGAATTGCCCAAGTCCGTCGGAATGCACGATAGACGAGGATGGATGCAGGTGATCAGACAGGATGCCTACGTACGTGTCACCTGTCAGAGTCGTATCTAGACGTACCAGGGGTCCCATCTCACTCCAACCGCACACGCCCCACACCTCTACACACCCTCCACCAGCTTGAACAGTCCCCTGCTGACATGCAGGGTCCACAGATTCACGAGGCTTGTCTCCATACCCGTCCACTCCATCCGTTCGATAGAATTTCAAACGAGACTCTACCGACCAGGCAACACGTCTCCAGTCAACAGTGCAATATCGGTGTTGGCGGACCAGTCGAGGCGTAAAGCCTTGCGTCATCTACCTGTCACTAGTGGGCCTTCAACTGTGAAAGCCCGTATCGATGATGTTTCGTTCAATGGCTCGCACGCTGACACTTGTGGATGGCGCAACGCTGAATTCAGCAGCAATTTGCGGAAGGTTTGCACTTGTCATGTTGAAAGATTCTCTTCAGTCGTCGTCGGTCCCGCATCGATGTCGGAGATGAGTCCTGATACTCACGGTACAATCTTGAAATGGTCACACTGGAAAATCCCCACTTCATCGCTACCTCGGAGATGATGTGTCCCATCGGTCGTGCGCTGACTACACCACCAGATTCACTCAGATCTTGATAACCTGCCATTGCAGCAGCAGCAGCAAGCTATTTTACGACAGAGCCAGACACTTGTTGTCCTCTATAGGTGTTACCGACCGCAGCGTCCTATTCTGCCTGTTTACATATCTCTGTACTTGAATACGCATTCCTACACCAGTTTCTTTTGTGCTTCAGTGTATATATAAAAGTAGCTAATTGGCCAAAACTTCGCAACCTTCTCCCCCTCCCCACCTTCCACCTTTCTCTCTGCCTGTCCATCTCTTCATCCTTCTCCTCCTCTTTCTCTCTCTCCTCCTCCTCTCTCCTCTCTCCTCTCTCCTCTCCTCTCCTCTCTCTCCTCTCTCTCTCCTCTCCTCCCTCTCCCTCTCTCTCTCCTCCTCCCTCTCTCTCTCTCCTCCTCCCTCTCTCTCTCCTCCCTCTCCTCTCTCTCTCCTCCCTCTCCTCTCTCTCTCCTCCCTCTCCCTCTCTCTCTCCTCCTCTCCCTCTCTCTCTCCTCCCTCCCTCTCTCTCTCCTCCCTCTCCCTCTCTCTCTCCTCCCTCTCCCTCTCTCTCCTCCTCCCTCTCCTCTCTCCTCCCTCTCCCTCTCTCTCCCCTCCCTCTCCTCTCTCTCCTCCCTCTCCCTCTCTCTCTCCTCCCTCTCCCTCTCTCTCTCTCCTCTCCTCTCTCTCTCCTCCTCTCCCTCTCTCTCTCCTCCTCCTCCCTCTCTCTCCTCCCCTCCTCTCTCTCCTCCTCCTCTCTCCTCCCTCCCTCTCTCCCTCCTCCTCTCCTCCCTCCTCCTCCCTCCTCCTCCCTCCCTCCTCCCTCCCTCCCTCCCTCCCTCCTCCCTCCACCTCCTCCCTCCCTCCCTCCTCCTCCCTCCCTCCTCCCTCCTCCTCCCTCCTCCTCCCTCCTCCTCCCTCCTCCTCCCTCCCTCCTCCCTCCCTCCCTCCTCCCTCCCTCCCTCCTCCTCCTCC